>NW_024070569.1:0-11696 GCF_014754425.2 Oryx dammah
TCGTGGGTTTTTAACTCCCAACAAGTGAGGGCAGGGCCAGACTGGTAACTGCAGGAAGTGACTGGTCATGTTCTCTTCTCTCATACTGATCCTGCGTCTTTGTAATCAGAATTTTCCCATAGAGATGCCCTCTGTTTTGTGTGAGGTGAACCTGAGGCCTGAAACTCCAAGTTTTGGTCTCAGTGATGAGCTTTCCAGTGTAGTTCCTCATTGGTGTGGAGGTGGAGGGCTCATGTCCTTCCCAGGCTCGGCAGCTGATTAAGGCCCATCAGATACATGGGTGGGGGAGAGTCTTTACACTGAGAATTCAGAAGCATATGCACATTTAAGACAGTGACCACAGTAGGAAATAACATTTGCAAAAAGACCCAACTCATATGCCATAGGGATGTGTGAGTACAAAGGCACAAACCTACAAACATACAAATGAATCCAAAGTTGCAGGAAACAATACTCATCCTTAATCACGTGCAATGCAGTCTAAGCTGCCACTCCTTTCCATCCCATCTTACTCCACTCCAGATTAAACTGCAAGCTACATCCCACTTCAAGCATGGTTACTTGCAATTTGAAAAAACTTTACTCTGCATCTCTCTCTCCCTCCTAACCAAAGGTTCATAGGCAGAAGATAGTGATCATACTCTATGATTGGACTTTACATACATTATCATAAGAGCAAATGGGATTGGAATTAGGACTTTAAAGAGCTCGTGAATATCAATTGTTGTCACTCTCTTAGAAGTATTGTTACTTTTATAACAATCCTGTGAAGTAGGTACAGTTATCTCTGTTTTATGAATCTTGCTATCAAAGCTTATGCCTCAGAATTAGACTTCCCTCATTTCATACAAAGGGCCCTTCTGCTATGCCATCAAAGGCAGAGAAATCTAGTCCCACTATTGGGAATGTAGATGTAGAAGAATGGTTGTTCCAGGGGTGCTTGGGTTCCTAATCTTACATGAGGAATCAAGCTCCTTTGATTGAAATAGAATATATACAGATGTCAGGATCCAGGCAAGAATACTGGAGTGGGTTGCCATTTCCTTCTTGAGGGTTTCCCATCACAACCTTGGGAATTACCATTAGCACTGCTTTCACTTCAGTTCAGTTCAGTTCAGTCGCTCAGTCGTGTCCAACACTTTGCTACCCCATGAATCGCAGCACTCCAGGCGTCCCTGTCCAACACCAACTACCGGAGTTCACGTCCATTGAGTCAGTGATGCCATCCAGCCATCTCATCGTCTGTCATCCCCTTCTCCTCCTGCCCCCAATCCCTCCTAGCATCAGTCTTTTCCAGTGAGTCAACTCTTCACATGAGGTGGCCAAAGTACTGGAGCTTCAACTTTAGCATCATTCCTTCCAAAGAAATCCCAGGGCTAATCTCCTTTAGAATGGACTGGTTGGATCTCCTTGCAGTCCAAGGGACTCTCAAGAGTCTTCTCCAACAACACAGTTCAAAAGCAACAATTCTTTGGTGCTCAGCTTTCTTCACAGTCCAACTCTCCCATCCATACATGACTACAGGAAAAACCATAGCCTTGACTAGACGGACCTTAGTCGGCAAAGTAAAGTCTCTGCTTTTGAATATGCTATCTAGGTTGGTCATAACTTTTCTTCCAAGGAGTAAGCGTCTTTTAATTTCATGGCTGCAGTCACCATCTGCAGTGATTTTGGAGCCCCCCAAAATAAAGTCTGACACTGTTTCCACTGTTTCCCCATCTATTTCCCATGAAGTGATGGGACTGGATGCCACGATCTATGTTTTCTGAATGTTGAGCTTTAAGCCAACTTTTTCACTCTCCACTTTCACTTTCATCAAGAGGATTTTTGGTTCTTCTTCACTTTGGCTCAGATGGTAAAAGCGTCTGCCTACAATGCAGGAGACCTGGGTTCGATCCCTGGGTTGGGAAGATCCCCTGGAGAAGAAAATGGCAACCCACTCCAGTATTCTTGCCTGGAAAATTCCATGGACAGAGGAGCCTGGTAGGCTACAGTTTATGGGGTCACAAAGAGTCGGACATGACTGAGTGACTTCACTTAACTTTCTGCCATAAGGGTGGTATCATCTGCATATATGAGGTTATTGATATTCCTCCTGGCAATCTATATTCCAGCTTGTGTTTCTTCCAGTCCAGTGTTTCTCATGATGTACTCTGCTTATAAGTTAAATAAGCAGGGTGACAATATACAACCTTAACATACTCCTTTTCCTATTTGGAACCAGTCTGTTGTTCCATGTCCAGTTCTAACTGTTGCTTCCTGACCTGCATACAGATTTCTCAAGAGGCAGGTCAGGTGGTCTGCTATTCCCATCTCTCTCAGAATTTTCCACAGTTTATTGTGATCCACACAGTCAAAGGCTTTGGCATAGTCAAGAAAGCGAAATAGATGTTTTTCTGGAACTCTCTTGCTTTTTCCATGATCCAGCGGATGTTGGCAATTTGATCTCTGGTTCCTCTGCCTTTACTAAAAGCAGCTTGAACATCACGAAGTTCACGGTTCATGTATTCCTGAAGCCTGGCTTGGAGAATTTTCAGCATTACTTTACCAGCATGTGAGATGAGTGCAATTGTGCGGCAGTTTGAGCATTCTTTAGCATTGCCTTTCTTTGAGATTGGAATGAAAACTGACCTTTTCCAGTCCTGTGGCCACTACTGAGTTTTCCAAATTTGCTGGCATATTGAGTGCAGCACTTTCACAGCATCATCTTTCAAGATTTTAAATAGCTCAACTGGAATTCCATCACCTCCACTAGCTTTGCTCATAGTGATGCTTTCTAAGGCCCACTTGACTTCACATTCCAAGATGTCTGGCTCTAGATGAGTGATCACACCATCGTGATTATCTCGGTCATGAAGATCTTTTTTGTACAGTTCTTCTGTGTATTCTTGCCACCTCTTCTTAATATCTTCTGCTTCTGTTAGGTCCATACCGTTTCTGTACTTTATCAAGCCCACCTTTGCATGAAATGTTCCCTTGGTATCTCTAATTTTCTTGAAGAGATCTCTAGTCTTTCTCTTTCTGTTCTTTTCCTCTATTTCTTTGCATTGATTGCTGAAGAAGACTTTCTTATCTCTTCTTGCTATTCTTTGGAACTCTGCATTCAGATGCTTTTATCTTTCCTTTTCTCCTTGGCTATTCACCTCTCTTCTTTTCACACCTATTTGTAAGACCTCCCCAGACAGCCATTTTGCTTTTTTGCATTTCTTTTCCATGGGGATGGTCTTGGTCCCTGTCTCCTGTACAATGTCACGAACCTCATTCCATAGTTCATCGGGCACTCTATCAATCAGATCTAGGCCCTTAAATCTATTTCTCACTTCCACTGTATAATCATAAGGGATTTGATTTAGGTCATACCTGAATGGTCTAGTGGTTTTCCCCACTTTCTTCAATTTAAGTCTGAATTTGGTAATAAGGAATTCATGATCTGAGCCACAGTCAGCTCCCGGTCTTGTTTTTGTTGACTTTATAGAGCTTCTCTGTCTTTGGCTGCAAAGAATATAATCAATCTGATTTTCGTGTTGACCATCTGGTGACGTCCATGTGTAGAGTCTTCTCTTGTGTTGTTGGAAGAGAGTGTTTGCTATGACCAGTGCATTTTCTTGGCAAAACTCTATTAGTCTTTGCCCTGCTTCATTCCGCATTCCAAGGCCAAATTTGCCTGTTACTCCAGGATAGCTCCCCTAGGCCCTCCTACACCCGTGCAGCCACCATTCCTTGGACATGGGGTTGCTAGAAGTTTTAAACAGAAAGATATTCCATGTTCATGTTTGAAAGAGAAAATATTTTTTAAATGTCATTTCTCCAAAAAGTGCTATATAGATTCACTGCACCCAAGAAGTATTTCATAGAACTTACTTGATTCTAAATAGACATGGAAAATAGATGTGGAAAAACCCATGACCAAAAATAGCCAAGTCGTCTTAAAGAATGAGAACAAGATGGCAGGACTTGCTTTAGCAAATGAAGTCATAGTACTGAGGATGGTGTGGCATTGATGGAGCACAGGGATATAGACTAATGGACAAGAAAAAGAGACCCCACACATAGTGGGACAATGATACACACATATCAAGGGCTACCCAGGTGCCTCAACAGTAAGGAATCCACCACATAATGCCGAAGACCCAGGTTCAGTCCCTGGGTTGCTAAGATCCCCTGGAGAAGGAAATGGCAACCCACTCCAGCATTCTTGCCTGGGAAACCCCATGAAGAGAGGAGCCCAGTGGGCTACAGCCCATGCGGTCTCAAAAGTCAGACATGACTTAGTGGTTAAAGAACGACACATATATCAAACATGGTTTATGATGGAGGTTTTATGGCAGAGAATGAGGAAAAGACTATTTTTTTCCCCTCCTCAATGAGTGCTGCTAGGACAATAAATGTCACTATGGTGTCTTATAAGGCACGTCTTTCTACATGGAAAGAAAAAGCACTTGACCCTGCTGCACCCTCTCCTGCTTATTGATGCTGTGGGGCCCCAGGGTGACGCTGATTGAGCTGCACAGAGAACAGAGTAGGGGTATAAGGAGCGTGGAGTCACAGGAGATACAGCCCAGGAGCTGTGACAGGCCAGAGAATTCAGGGCAGGGCTGCAGCTGCGGGGAAATTGAGGTGACAGAGAGCCCTGGGAGAGTGATACTGTCTTGCGATTTTCAATGACATGAGTGCCGGGCTTCTGGGAGCTTTCTCAGGAATATAATGAAATTAATGTGAGCTTGCACTAGGAGCTTATAGAGGTGAATTTTGTAAAATCCTCATGTCCTTGAGCCTAATGCATCCCAGGATCTCAGTAATTTTTTTTTTTTTTTTGGCTGTACGAGTGAATGGCTAGCTTTTGGCCGAAATTGATAGGGATAGTACTGATGGGATTCAAAACTACAGGAATGGGGGTGGGCACTGCTAAAGACCCTGGGGCAGCTGAGTGCCTGAGAGGGAGGGGAGGTGGGGCAGAAAATGGACTTCTTGGGGTCTGGGGAAGAGTCAAGGCACCTAGAGAGCTTTGGGTAATGTCACCTAGCCACTTCTGATCAATCACACCCTGGACTTCTCTCCTAGCAGGAGTGAAGGGTGAGAAGCACTGAGAAGTTTTCTCTGGTTCTTAAGCTGGATCACCAAAAACTCCTGTACTGTGGATGGTTTGTCTGAGTTGTCTTATCCTGGCTAGACTGAGGGATTTTACTTACTTGTGTTTTGTAGCTTCACATCCTCCACCAAATGCACAACCCACTTTCCTGGTGGTGAGAGAGAGTCTGAGACCCATGAAAGATCTTAGTGAAAATCTTTCTTCCAGCCTGCCATTCCTCCTTGCTGAGTGTCTATGTGGCATGAAACTTGTAGTCTTGCTTGGGCTGGGAGCTGGTTCAGAAATTGGAGCTGAGCAGAGGGTCTGGACTGCAGGAGGTTTAGTGAGATGTGTTCTGCCCTCAGGAATGGGGACAGTCACTCACCTGTTTCAGCCCAGGAAACAAAAGAAAGGCCATCAGGAGCAGGAGTGGCTGCATCTTCCAGAAGGTCTGCCTAGGTCACAGCCGCTGGGGTTTCTTCCTTCCAGACACAAAGCATAGAGGAAGGAACAGGGGAGGCTCAGTGCCCCCACAGACCTCCCAGAGCTGTGCACCCCCCAGCCAGGTGTCAGCATGCCACGTGTGTCCATGTTCTCTGCTGTGGGATAGCTGAGAACGACAGTCACCACACTTGCACACCCACTGCAGAGTCACAAAGCAAGAACAACAACAAAGTGAAGGCTGTGGTGTAGTCAGTGTTACCCAGTCCAAGCTCATTGCTGTACAGTAAGTCAGTAAACACAGACATGAGTTGTTTGGGCAAGGAATAGTGACTTTATTTGGAAAGCCAGCAGACCAAGAAGATGGTGGACTTGTGTCCCAAGGAACCGCCTTGCCTGAGTTAGAATTCAGGCTTCTTTTATACTACGATAAAAGAGGAGGGAGTGGCATCAAACATTCCTTGGTTCCAGTCAGCCTCCTGAGAGGCTGTGTCAGTTTCTTCTGTCCTGCAGTTTTCATTGATGGGCCTGGACAGGATGTTTCCTGTATCGTAAACAAAGGCATTTTAGCTTAATGCTCATTACTTGGGAGGCAGGATTCCACAGATGGGCCATCATGTATAATTAAAATTTGTAGTCAACACCCCATTAGTAACTAATCTAATAGACTGCAAGGATTCTTCCATAATATAGCAGTAGAGGGGCTGGACTCCAGGAGCACCTCAGTGACTGAATCAAGAATATCTCCATTTCCCCACTGTTGGTTCTTTTATGATTCTGATGAGATCAGGAATAATTACTCAATAGCAAGGTCCAGGGATATGAGAGACATAGTTCCTGCCCTTGAGAAGCTGACAGTAGGCAGAGGTAGACTTAGAATCTGCGGGTAGAGAAAAAGATGGTGAGGACCAAGACAAGGGGGTCTGCTTGGTGCCACGTGAGAAGGCAGAGACTGGACTTGCCTTATGAGCAGATACCCTGGACACACCCACATGCCCGAAACAGCAATACCATTTCCTATCTTGTTGCCATTCTAGTCTCACATTTTGGAGTGTTTAGAATCGCCTCTTTAAATGTCAATATTTCACATAGGGAGCTTTTCTTATCCCACAGTTCTGAACAAAAGTCCTGGACTTGATACTCACTGGGCCAAAACAAACCGTCCCTGGGACCATTGGCACTGAGCGTCCCTCAAGCTGAGATGGGGGCTCTTCCACCCAAATCAGAGTGCTCATGAGTGGGAAGGGGGTCTTCCTCTCCAAACATGCTGGTGACTGGTGAGCAGCAAAAGAGATACGGATGCCGCTCATCCTAATAATTACTCCCCACAAAGTATTCATTCTCTGTCTGGGCTCCAGAGAACCATGCCTCAGATAACCCTGGGCCAGGCCATCCTAAATATGTGCCGATGACCCCAACCCTCTCACCAGTATGAGAACAGAAGAAAGAGGAATGGAAAGGATGGCATGAGGAGTTCAATACAACCCAATCCCAAGTGAACTGAAAGAACATCTTATGAACAAATAGAAGAAGAGCAAAAGGAAACACGTTTAAGCATTAATGGTGACCTGAGGATAATGGAATTCTGTATTTCTTTTACCGTTCTTATTTATCTGTTCTGTATTTAACTATGATGTCTGTTGCTTTTCCATCCAAAATGCATTTTGCCACAGTCAAAACTCACTCACCATGCAAATGTTCAGCAAACCACTCCCCTTTAGCCTAGCCTTTCCTAAGCTACATGTTCTAAAAATTAGCAACTTTCCCAAATATATTCGTAGACATAAAATCCAGAGATTATTGATAAATAGGAGGAAAAATTGAGTCAATTACCTATAGGTTATAAGAAACCTTAGAAACATTAGGACACCCCTGAATCCAAAACTTTTTATTGCAATGACTTTCCTTTAGAGATAAATATATTTATATACACACCTACATGGGAATAATGAAGGTGGGGAGAGGCTGGCTCAGCCCAAGATGGAAGAGCTCCCTCAAGGTCACTTGGGGCTGAAGGAAGATGTGCTGTCAAGACACCAGAGGTTTCACAGGGCCCTAGTGCTCAGGACTCCAAGACAGGGCTGTGACAGACACTCGAGCTGGGTCTGGGAATACTGAAGCCCTCCTGAAATTTTCTCAGACTTCTCTCCTCTGTCTGTTCTGATGTGGGGAGGGACTACTTTCAGTGAGCCACACTTTTGTAAACCTCCCCCATTTCTGTTAGGATGGACAAGTGCCCCCCTGAATCCCAGAGCTTCTCAGGTGGTCCTCCTTCCAATCTGGATTCTCTTCTGTTGCCCCCTGGGCACTTGGATGGGGGATAGGAGAGTAGGTGTGGATGAGGAGGAGGCACATGGATGAGACACAAGGAGATTGACAAGAGGGTCATGTGTTCCTGAGGAGAGGTCTCCCTTCTCTGATGGAGCTCAAGGGCAGCCTGCAGGTGGAGCTGGCACTGGCAACATGTGACTGGAGGGAGCTGGCTGTCAGTGCAGCAGGAGTTTTTATTTCAGAGTTGGAAGGTGGGGGTGGGGTGCACTGTATGTGCTGAAGGAGGAAGATCAGATGTGAATAGATTGTTGCCTGGCAGACTAGGGGCCTAACAAATGTGTTTAGGTAAATAAAGGAGGAATCCGTGATTTCTGCTCAAGATATAAAAGTTTATTAAATTCCAGGCAGCTTTCCTTCACCCGCTTTGCCCAGTGCACCCATTCCAGGGAAGATGGAGGGGTCCATCCCAGGGGCACCTCAGGCTGATCCCTACCACTTGTACTGGCTCATTGTTGTTTGGATCCAGGACAGAAAGCTGGAGATTGTCGTGTAGACATATGGAGTCCTCCCATATTCTTTTCCACAGAACACAATGCCCTGGGCCACACCATTACACACGAGCGGGCCCCTGGAGTCACCCTGTGGGCAGAGAGAGCAAGGGCTGAGCTCACCTTTTTCAGTTATTCTCCCTGCTGATGCCCAGACTGGTCTCTGTGAGGGGCCTGGGCTGACATCAGGACCTTTGATGGTCCTGAGGTTTCATCCAGGCATTGACAATCCTGCTGCTCCTCCCACACAGAGCCTCTGCCCATATATGACTTTGGGGAAGTGTTCATCCCCAGGGACACAGGACAGAGACCAGAGAGGAGGAAAGGCCAGGGACACAGGCACGGGGTTCCTTCCCACTGCCCCCCATCCTCCCAGCTCAGCTGACCCAATGCCAGAGTCCAGCTCCAGCAGGCAGGAAATCAGCCTGAAGGGATGAGCAGAGTCGGCAGGGAATGATGTAACCTCTGACTCAAGGTACGGAACTACATGCTTATTTCAAGCATCACGTCTTATTTTATACTTTTTCAAAAGCATTAGTTCAGAGGGTTTTCATTTTCAGCTCCCCTCACCCAGATTTATTATCTCCTTGTTGCCCTTCAAACAGAGTTCCTGTTTCAGCGATTCTCTCAGAATCATGTTTACTTATGATTACATTGTAACTCATGCTTATGTCTGGGCTGCATACCACATTCCTCAGTTTATTTCTTATCTTTCTAAATCTTGCTTGCCCCTAGTATCCTAAGCTCACGATCTCCTAAATAGGATTCTAACTATTCTTAATTATTCCTAAAGCCTAAACTCAGCATACTTCCTTTGTCATAAACATCTCCCTCACAAACAGGTCTCAGATAACAATCCTTCCCATGGCCTCAAGCTGCGGCCTACGTGCTCATCCTGGGACATTCGTTGTAAAAATCCTTGAACAAATGTCAATGGTTACTTTATAGATTATTTTCTGGGCACAAACTGCAGAAGGCTTTGTGCTCTCTCATGCTTCTCTCAAGAACAATAAACGTTACATTCTTTCCAGTCAACTCAACCGAAGAAAGGAAGGAACAAGTCAGAATCACAAGAGCTAACCGCTTCATCCCAGGTCTGTGCCTGTGGGACAAGGAGATGGGGTTGGGGGCCGTGCCTCCATTTTGTCAGTAATGCCTAACGCGGCTCCTGACAGCCCAAGGTTTTGCATGGACAACACTGGGGATCTCACCAAGAAAGAGTTCTTCCTCTTGTTTGGATATCCAGGATAGCAAGTGATACATTTCTTCTCCCTTTGGATTTATGATCTACCTCCTATAGTGTGTCTGCACAGGGCCTATCTACCCCGAGTTGCCCCCAGCCAGCCACACTGCATATTATACCTGGCTTCACCTTCTGTCAGCTTCTGGACAGATTGATGGGGCTCACTGCATCTGTCAAATCAGCCTTAATCAGCTGAAGAAGAGGAAAGGCACTCTCATCTACTGATGGCCCACAGAGACTTCAGGACAGTAATGGGGTTGCCTTCTCTCAGTGCTCGAACCACGGAAGGGGTCATACAGGAGGAAGGGCTGGAATGAGGTCATGGGGGATACAGAACCCTGGAAGGAAAGTGTCCCAGAACCAGTGCAGCCATGTATCCCCTCTGTAGTAACATGATATCGTTGGCCCAAGTCTTACCATTACAGTCTGGGTGGCGGATGGCTCTTCTCATGGGGCTGACCTGCTGGATCCTCCCTGTTCCATGATTTTGTGGGCCCCCAGGTGACATTGATTAAGCTTCACAGAGAGCAGAGAGGGAGCAGATGTCACAGGAGATATAGTCCAGAGTCTGGGAGAAAAGAACACAGCTTGGGACAGGGTGGGACTGGAGGGGAGAGAATTCTAGGAAATGGGCCCTGGAGCTGAGCATCTCTGAGCTGTCTATTTCTGGCAACGCAGTCAGGGAGGACCTCCTGGAGTCCACGAGAGTGTTCAGTCATGCAGCATCTTGACAGTCACAGAAGGAAACGTGAATTTCTCACATGTGTACCCTAGGGTCCAGGGCACAACCTTGGCTTCCTCCCATTCCAGGTATGATCAGTTGCTTCTTTTAATGTGCCACTGGCATTCACTTGTCTAGCTCTCCACAAAGCTCACCTGGACTTTGAAGAGCTTCCTATGTCCCCCGCAAGTGGTCAACAGAAGGTGGGGGTTCAAGCACTGTTCTTCACCTTCCCAAGTCGTGAGCTGCTGTCAGCAAAAAGTCCTCACATACGAGGAAACCCACACAGCTGGATATATCCTCAGAAACCTGGTATTCAACAAATGCCATATAGGGCATGGGAGTGTGGCTTGGCCTCATGCCCCTGATGATTTTTCCTGAAAGAAAGATAACAGACTGCCTGCTGTGCTCATGGAGGCAAAGGCTGGAGAGGGGAGATGGGACCAAGGTTGGTGGTCTTTGACAAAATTCGACCTGAGTTCTGAAATTTCCTTACATGAACCAGGGCCAGAGTGTGCATGAGTGTAACATCTAAGCAGGTCTGTGCCATGTGGGGTGGGTCTGGGTCTCTGAGGATGGGACCATCACTCACCTGCCTCCCCAGTGGGAAACAGAGGAAGGCCTGCCAGGAGCAAAAACAGGACCATCTCTCCAGGAAGGTGGATAAGATCTGAACAGCTGCTGCTTCCATCTGATCTTTTAACCCTGAGTGCCTCCTTTGTTGTGGCCGTTATCACAGCAGGCTTCTCAGAAAGTGTCACATCACTGTTTGATCAAGTCTTGGGGTCTCAGTGGAGTAAAAACTTAACAAAAGCCTCTGATAAATTCTTATTTGTGGGGTGGTGGGGATACTGCATCAGCAGATCTCAAGTCCCTGAGCCCCAGAAACCTGGGCCTCAGGATGATAGATCAAAGAATGTCTTCATTTCTGTGGTTCTCTTTAGATCATCACAGAGATTGTGTCTTGGACCTCTTTGTGTGAGACTGTGGGAAACACTGAAGATAAGCTCTATTGCTTCTGGTGGAGGAGAGCTTACCATCGAGATCAGATAAGAACAGTGAGATTAAGGGTGTGGGCTGGCCAGAATGGTGTGAAAGTGATGCTGAAGAGGGCTTATTGCAGTTACCAAAGGACTGAGTGGTTTATAATAACACCAAAATTGCTTGACCCATGAATCTGTAATTTGTTCATGGCACAATGTGAACAGCACCCATCTGCTCCCACTGGTGTCAGGGAAGCTTGAAGCCCAGAAGCTGAATCACTTGAAGGCTCCCTCACACATGCCCAGTGGTTGCTGCTGGCTGTCCTTTGGGTACATTGGTTTCTTGTCACGAGGGCCCCTTATGTCGTCTCACTTCATGGGATTCTTTGGCTCCATCCAAACACAGTGCCTGGCTCCCCCA
>NW_024070570.1:0-11681 GCF_014754425.2 Oryx dammah
CCATCCCTGGCGTGAGAAGAGGCTGGCCATCTTCCCATGTGACATGACCCAGGCTGACTGTACCAACAGCACCACCCGCCTTCCACATCCTGTGACTCTGTCAGCTTTGCTCAGTTCTGCCTCCTGTCTCACAGAAGCAGAGCCATGTGCCCCACACTCCTCAGCCTCCTGAGTCTCGGTGGGTCCAGAAGACATGGCCAGAGAGGGTTATGGTGGAAATTAGGAGGTCTTCACACCACTGACCAGGTTCCCTGGATGAGGGTGCAAGGAGCGTGGGGTCCATCAGGACAAGCCATCTCTGACATGCTTTTCCTTCTAGGATTCTGTGTGAGTCTGAGGATCTGGGCAGCTGTGGGTGAGTCCTCCCCATCCCTTATTTCTCTGTTGAACAGGGCAGTTGGGGCTGATGCAGATGACACTGGGGGCTGGGGTGAGACCCCTGTCAGTACAGTGAGAGCCACGTGCCCTGTGGATCCCAGGTCCTCCTATTGGCCTTGATACTCATCTTCACTCTCCCCAGAGGTTAGCCCACCTCTGGACTCTGGACCTGAAGGGACAGTGTGAAGTCTGGGAGCTGGGAGCTAGGCACACTAAATGCCATTTCTATCATGAGAGGGGAGCAAGAGCCTGCAGCCCACAGACCCTCCCTACAAGATGGCTCGTGGCATCTCCAACTGGCCCTTAACAATAGGATCTGCAGGACCGCCTGCTGGACCTGACCCCAGGGAAGGGTCTGGCCATCAGGCAGGGCCACCTGGACCTTGTCACACATTTGATGTAGGTTAGCTAACAAAGGAGCGAGGTTCAAGGTTTACTTCCTTCTTTTCAGGCAAGTGGCTTTTTCACTGCTTAGTTGTGTTAGTGTTAGTTGCTCATGTCTGACTCCTTTCAACCCCATGGACTGTAGCTCACCAGGCTCCCCTTGTCCATGGGATTCTCCAGGCAAGGATATGGAGGGGGTTGCCATTTCCTTGGCCAGGGGATCTTGCCAACTCAGGGACTGAACCCTGCTCTCCTGCCTTGCAGGAAGATTTTTACCATTTTGAGCTACAACAAAAGCAACAGGAAAGTCCTTTTGCTTCTTGTCTATATATCAATTTTTCTGTGCTGTTTTACTTTGCCTTCATTGTGCAGCTTCCAGGATCTTAGTTCCCTGATCAGAGATTCAACTCGGGCCCTTGGCAGAGAAAGTGCCAAGTCCTAACCACTGGACTTCCCAGGAATCCCCAGGTTTTTTGTGGTTTGAGGGAAAGTTTTTCATCATTTTGTCAACCCAAGGAGTGATTCACGTCCTGAGAATCTCTGTGATGTCCGTCCTGGGTTAACTGTGTCTCTGTCTGTCCCCAAGCCCCAGATGTCCTTGAGCATCTGGGTGATGCACTTTATGGGAGGAGAGTTTGAAGAATTAAGGGGAAGCCCACCCACGAGGGCAGTGGGGAGAGCTGACCGTTCCTATTTTCTTTTCAAAGCCTGTGTCTCCTTCTCTCCTAGGTAAATATGACAAGCTGTCTTTGTCTGCCTGGCCAAGCCCCGTGGTTTCCTTAGGACAGACTGTGACTCTTTGATGTCACTCCCGTTCTCCACTTAAGAGACTCAGACTGTTCAAAACAGACAGGAGAAGGCATTTACCCAAGCTCCAGAGACATCATTTCAACAACTTCACCCTTGGCCCAGTGACCAGAGAACATGCCAGGTCCTGCACCTGTTCTGGAGCTGACTGGTCCACACCCAGTGACCCCCTGCAGATTTTGGTCACAGGTAGGAGGGGTCCAGCCCAGCCCGGGACACCCATGCCTGCAGGCAATGCTACCCTAGGTCCACGTGTCCGTGCAGCCCAAGACTTCCTCAAGATCCCCAGCCAGGACCAGACCAGGGAAAGAGAACCCACTCTGAGAGTTTAAACTCAGGGTGTTGAAAAGAGGGATGGGGTGCCCCAGTGCAGGAAGGAGGAGCCTCCCTAGGCATTTGTTAGACAGGATGCTGTCACTGCCTGCTAGCAGGGAGGATGGGGAAAAATCCTGATCCAGCACCTGCCACCCAGTAGTGAGATGTAATCCAAATGAAGGAGCTGGAGCCCCAGGGAGGAGTGCCAGGAATGCCTCCAGAGGCATGAGATGGGGTCACAGGTGGGGAAATGTTCCCTTTTTTCTCCATCTCCATCCAAACATCCTGCAGTCACTGCCCACATTCTAGATGAGTGTGAAGGGAGCCAGGGTATGCATCCTCAGACCCACTCCAACTCCCACCACGCATATTAGGGATGGGATGAAGCTGAGAGCATGGCAACCCACTCCAGTATTCTCAACTGGAGAATCCCATGGACAGAGGAGCCTGGCTGGCTACAGTCCATGGAGTTGCACAGAGTTGGACTCAACTGAAGTGATTGATATGCATGCATCAACCTGAGAGCAGATTCAACAGCTAAAGAGCTTAGAATGAGCACAGAGGAGGCTGGAGGCCTTGAGCAAAGAGAAACATGAGCCGGAAAGAAAAACATGAGCCAGAGCCTGAGAACAAGGCTAAAGAGAACGCAACAGGACACACAGGAAGGGTAATTGGCTCCTCTGGTAAATGGGGAAGAGTTTTACACCTTCAGATGTCAGGGGAAGCGCCGAGTTGGGGTGACTCACTGAAGCTCACAACCTCTTTGCTCCTAGGTGTGTTCACAAAACCCGCCATCTCAGCCCACCCAGGGCCCCTCGTGCAGGTGGGAGAGAATGTGACCGTCCACTGTCACTCACTACTGTGGTATGACAAGTTTATCCTGCACCAAGTAAGCAGCACAGGGCTATTCCAGAGACGGAGAAATGCTCACTGGTGGGCATGCCCCAGCTGACTTCATCATTGGCCCCATGACTCTGGCGAGTGCAGGCACCTACAGATGCTACGGCTCTCTAGGCCGCTCCCCCTATAAGTGGTCAGCCCCCAGCGACCCCGTGGACATTGTGATCACAGGTGAGCGTGGCCAGACCAGACCCTTCTGCTCTCTGTGTCACAGAAGATCTGGTGTCCAGTCCAGCATCAATACCGGGAGAGAACGACAGGCATGCAGAGACACTCACAACCTCGGGAGAGGGAACAAAGCAGAGAGAGAGGAGGTGTGAACACAGAAGGGAAAAGAGAACAGAATCCCTGTCGTGTGCTAAGGGGAAGACACAGCCGGTGACAGAGGAAAGGAGCAAGAATGTGAAAGAACAACCAACGGAGACAAATGCACCAGAACAGGGGTGCGGGCAGTTCCCCGCTCAGGCAGCCACTGATGGCTGGTTAAGGGGTTGGTTTCCCGCTTTCATGTCAGAGCTCCCTTCCTCTGTCAGCAGCACATGTGGTACCAGATGCCCTGCAGTCCAGCCCCTGGGTGATCGAGATGGAGGTCGACACCCTGATGTTGCTCAGCCTCTTGGTTTAACGTTTCCTTCTGCACAAAGAGGCGGGGAGTGGTCCCTCCAACCCTCCCCACTAAGAAGTCCCTTCCAGTCTCTGGGAGTGGGCAGGGCAGCGCTGAACACTCCCTCAAGAAAGAGGTGGTCAAAGATCGAATGAGATTCTGCAATTTTCAATCCATAACCTCTTCTTCTGGGTCAATGCCACGTTTTCTGATGGTCCCAGCAGTAGTTAGTAGTCTGTTTATTTAGTTAGTAGTCTGTTTATTTCAAGAGAACAGCACCTCTGGTTGATTTTTAAAATTTATTTTATCTGATTTATGTTTGTTGAAGTCTAGTTGAATACAGGTGTTGTTAATTCCTGTTGTATAACAGAGTGATTCAGTTATTCATATACATATATTCTTTCTTTAAAAAAGGATATTAAATGACAATCCATCTTAAAAACTATTTACTTTTTAAAAGGATTTTAAATGACACTCCATTTTTAAAGTTATTTCTTAACTTTTCCCTGTGCCAGGTATCCCTTGCTGTGGGTCTTTCTCTCCTGGCAGTGGGTGGCCTTCTCATTGCAGTGCCTCTCTTGTTGTACACTTCAGGCTTTAGTCCTCTATTTAGGACTAGAGTTAATTTGTGCTCTGAGATCAAGGTCTCTTCCTTCCAGGTCGGTCCAAGAAACCCTCTCTCTCAGCCCAGGGGGGCCATGTGGTGAGGTCAGGGGAGAACATGACCTTGGTCTGCAGTTCCGAGAGTGCCTTTGACCAGTTCCACCTGCTCAGGGAGGGAGGGAACCTTGGGCACCTGCTCACTGGAGGGCATGACCCCCGTAGGGCACTACAGGCAGAGTTCCCCCTGGGTCCTGGGACCCCAGCCCACAGTGGGGTCTACAGGTGCTATGGCTCCTTCACGCACTCTCCCTACTCGTAGTCAGACTCCAGCGACCCGCTGTTCCTGTCTGTCACAGGTGAGGAACCTCTTCCTGGCCCATGCTTTGTTCTTCCTGTTCAGTCACTATGTTGTGTCCAACTCTTTGCGACCCTGTGGACTGCAGGACAATGGACTCCTCTGTCCTTCATTATCTCATCCTCATGGATCACAGCCTTGTAGTCATGAAGGGGCCTTCGTGCCTCAGGAAATCTATGAGCCAGTCATGCAAGGCCACCCAAGACAGATGGGTCATAGTGAAGGGTACTGACAAAAGGTGGTCCCCTGGAGGAGGAAATGGCAGCCCACTCCAGTATTCTTGCATTGAGAACCCATTAAGAGTCCCATGTTTACAATACACTAAATCACATTGTGGTGGTCAAGAAGGCTGTTTGGCTTTTTCCATAATATCTTACTGTATCACTGAGCTCCTTCTCAAGCTCTCCGTGCTGGCATCAGGGGACCTTAGGGCTTCTAGAGAAATGGAGGCAATGAGAACCAGAGAGGAAGCAGATGGTAGATGGCATCTCAACCGTCTTCCACCCCCTGTATGGATGCTCCACATCAGAGTCTTCTCTATCCAGGCAAATAAAGAAAAGGGTCAGGGTAGACCCAGGAGGAGGAGAGGCTGGGCTCATTTGGGAGGATCCGAGATTGCAACGTACCCTTGCTCTTAATATTTTCCCAGTACCACCTCTGACATACAGGTGATTTTCCAATTAAGGAGCATACACACTCATTCCCAGAGCAGAGAGGATGTCTCTTGCTTACAGCTGTCTTTCATCACCAGGCATATCCTTCCCACCATCTCTTCTCCGGGATGGAGGGTCTACTCAACACATTCACTGTGAGGGGCCAGAAGCTCTCCCCTGCCCAATTAGTGCTCTGAGGGATGAGAGCGTCAAGGACAGGCAGGAGGTCAACCTTCCAAAAACAAGAGTCCTCCTTTGGTGGGGCAAGGAAAGTTACTGTACACCCCTTCTGGCTTTTTTCCCCTAGGATCCACTATAAGTACTGGCTCATCAACCATGGATCCACACACCACAGAAGGTAAGCAAGACAGTCTCCTATTACAGCAAATTTGGAAGTGTTGGTTCTACCACCTCCTAGCTATGTGACTTTGGGCCCCTCCATGTTCCTGTCATGTCAGCATTTGAGATCATGGTCTGTATTAGAACCTGAGGGGACATTGAGTTTCTCATTCTCTGGGACTGGGAATTTGTAAATTGAACAAAGCGAGTCAGAGTGACTTGATCCCATGCTAAGGGAGATGCTCACCCTCCCTCCACCAGCATCTTTGTGAAGGATGGGAGGACAAGTGGAGAATTTTAAGGAGCACCTTCAGTATGTGCTCTTCCTCTGCTAGTGTTTTATGAACTAAACATTCCACAGTTCAGAAATACAAGTGTCGTGTCTTCTTGAGGATTCCATTCCAGGCATATGTGGATGGAGGGGGAAATATATGGAGGATTAAAGCAGTCCCCATTCATGCAAAAGCACCATGCCTTATCATACAGGCAGCAGAGAAAAACTGCATGGGAGCCCGGGGGACCTGGTTTCAGACCGCTGCTGGTCTTGCATGGCCTCCTTACTCCATCCACTGCTAGCATCTCTCCTGGATGCTTTGGTGCCTCAGTGATGTGGAGACCATACTGATCAGGTTGAGAGCTGCTGACACACTTTGACACAAGGATACAATAACTCCTGTGTGTAGGGGCAGGGTGTATGCAACAGATAACCAGACCTTCTTCCATTGGCTTGTTGGCAGAAGCATGGCTTCCTCAAGGCCACTCCAGCCAGCTGCACCTTCTCCTTAGGCTCTCCAGAGCCTTCATCTATACCAGCATCTTCCTCACTGTTCTTGTCTGTCACTGGTTACCCATAAAGTAAGTATGAAGAGCCAAACTGTCACTGGTGTTCTACCCACAATCATTAAGTCTGAAGGAGGGAAGCACAGCGTCATCTGACCCAGGGGGAGGTGGGCTCATAGCAGAGAATGGCGTTTTCACTTCCTGTAGGTTAAAAACCGATTTCCATTGTTGTAATCCCTGAGAGAATATCTTCCAGAGGACAATGGAACCATGTTCTTTTTATGAAAATATGTGTTAATTAAATAATTAATTTATTTTTTTACTTTACAATATTGTTTTGGTTTTCCATACGTCAACATTAATCCACCATAGGTATACACATGTTACCCATCCTGAACCCCACTCGCTCTTTCCTCCCCTAAGCAGCTGCATCAGGTCTCAGCTGCAGCATGGAGGATCCTCATTGCAGTGCTCTATTGCAGTTCAAGGCTCCAGAGCTCATGGGCTCAGCAGTTGCAGCATTGAGGATAGTTGCTTCAAGGGATGTGGGATCTCAGTTCTCCCACCACGGATAGAACCCACACTCTCTGCACTGGAAGGTGGACTCTTAATCCCTGGGCCACCAGGGACATTCCAAGCCCTGTTCTCCCCTTCAACCACAGTCATCTGTTCTTCTCCCCTTTATGAATCTTCCTCTTTGGGAATCTGCTGATACACATTAGAGGATTGTCCATAACGGAAGATGTAGGATCGGCTCCATGGGTTTGCACAGATTCCTGAGGGAGTCCATCAGTGGCTGGGCTTATATATGGGATTATATATATATTTTTAATTTAGTGGAGTAGACAGACTCAGCAACCTGGGGAACATCCCTGCTTTTTTGGCTTTGATGTCCCCACCAAAGATGGAAGTCTAGAAGAATTGCCCCCAGCCCAAGAACCTTGACTCTCTTCCATTCACAGATGTTGCTATCATGGAAGGAGAGCCCAAGGAAGACAGAACAGTGAACGGTGAGGTGGATCCTCCCAGCCCAAACCCTTGTCATAGCCCGAGCCCCTCCAGTGCCCAATGCTCCAGCTTTCGAAGATCGCGTTTCATTCCATCATTCACATCTCCTTCCTCTCAGGACCCATCAGCAGAGGATGTGATATTCGTCCACTTGAACCACAGGACCCTCTCTGAGAGACTGTTCCCTCCCACTCCCCTGAGCCCCATGCACCTCTTCACCGAGACCAGTATGTATGAGGAATTCGATGTAAACCAAGACCATGTTGAGCCATGGTTGGCCCCATCCTTTGAACACACAGAGTGTTATAAATTGAAGAGCCAGATCTTTTTGAAAAGGGGTTCCTCCGTGGGCACTCCTTCTCTTCCTCCAAAGCAGCTCAGCAGCTATGAAGTTAAGAGTGGAGTCCAAGAATTATAGGATCGTCTTCAAAAATCCCACCACCTCTTAGTATTCCCATGGCTATTCTAACACTCTATTTTAACTCTCTAACCTTTCTGGAGAAGGTATTCTAATCAATTGCACATAGATGATCCTACTTTTTCAAAAATTCCAGTAAAGCATAAAAATTTATAAGATGAGTTTTCAAATTATTCAGTTTAAAATAAAAGAAAGCCATTTTTTAAAAAACCTCTCTTCAGTAACAGTTTGCAAGGATGAACTTGTTTACAAAACAGAAACCAACTTCTAGACTTAGAGAACAAACTTTGAGTTACAGAGGGGAAGGATGGGGGAAGAGATAGATTGGAAGTTTAAGATTGACATGTGCACACTGCTATATTTAAAACAAAATGCTTTCCATGAAACAATAATCAAAGCAACCCAAGTTGGCCAAATAAAAAGATGAAGTATATTCTGTTTGAGATATCCAGTGTGGTGCCACTTGCCACATGATGCTGCGTGTGTGCGTGCTATGGTGATTCAGTCATCTCTGACTCTTTGTGAAGCCATGATGTTGTGTAGCTCACTAGGCTCTTCTGTGCATCAGATTCTCCAGGCAAGAATCCTGTAGTGAGTTTCCATTCCCTTCTTGAGGGAATCTTCTTGACCTAGGGATCGAACCCACGTCTCTCACGCCTCTTCCATTGGCAGGCAGATTCTTTACCCCTGAGCCATCGGGAAAGGAACCTCAGCCTTTTCCCAGCCATGTGCCCTGAGGGCGCTGTGGTTCCAGGGGTAGAAACAGGACAATATCCCCCTCAGTCTGATTCCTCACCAGCCGACAAAGTACTTAACCAGACACGCGGTACAGACAATGACTCTACACGTATATGAAGTGAAGCATTCAGTTCTTCAGTCACACTCACCACATTTCAAGTGCTCAGTAGCGTCACGTGGCCAGGTGCCATGGTGCTGGACAGAGCAGATGTTTAAAAAGTCTCGTCATCACAGAGAATTCTAGTGGACATTCCACGCCAGATCACTGAGGGCTGCAGAGGGAACGCTTGCCCCAGGGAGGCTTTGCATGTGTTAAGTTAATTCATCAATATTTATATGTTTTTTTCATTTTTGCTTCTTTTCACCAAAGCCCAGGATTTGAGAATCTTGTGCCTTTTAAGTTATCAACTGTTGGCACAATGTGGCTTGGCTCAACCAAGCGGAGGGCTGAAGAGGATAGCACCAGGAGGACTCTGGTGTGAACTGAGCTGGCAAGTGGGGTGAGAATCAAGCTCCATGGAGCCTTAGTTGCTCATTGAGTGCTCTGTGTGTGATGTCTCTCCTTGCTTAGAACTAAACCGCCCAAGAACTCTTTTACCAGGAAATGTCAGGATCGCTTAAAGTGAAGACATTCTGGAGCTCACGTGTTGAAACTGTCACTGTTTCCATTTTTCCCCTAATTATCCTTTTTTTTTTTTTTTTGTGGCCTCTAAGTGCAGGGACCAGATGTTATAATCTTCATTTTTCTGAATGTTCACTGTGTAGACCTGAGCCCCAGTTATTCTCATTTATCTTTTCTTAATTAATTAATTAATTTTTTATTTTACTTTACAATACTGCATTGGTTTTGCCATACATTGACATGAATCCGCTACGGGTGTACATGAGTTCCCAGTCCTGAACACCCCTCCCACCTCTCTCCCCATATCATCTCTCTGGGTCATCCCAGTGCACCAGCCCCAAGCATCCTGTATCTTGTATCAAACCTGGACCGGTGATTTGTTTCTTACACGATAGTATACATTTTTCAATGCCATTCTCTCAAATCATCCCACCCTCGCCCTGTCCCACAGAGTCCAAAAGTCTGTTCTATATATCTGTGTCTCTTTTGCTGTCTCACATACAGGGTTGTCTTTACCATCTTTCTAAATTCCGTATATATGCGTATATATACTGTATTGGTGTTTTTCTTTCTGGCTTACTCACTATTTATAGTCGGCTCCAGTTTCATCCACCTCATTAGAACTGATTCAAATGTATTCTTTTTAATGGCTGAGTAATACTCCATTGTGTATATGTACCACAGCTTTCTTATCCTTTCTTCTGCTGATGGACATCTAGGTTGCTTCCATGTTCTGGCTATTTTAAATAGTGCTGTGATGAACATTCAGGTACAAGTATCTCTTTCAACTCTTGTTTCCTCTCACTGTTTGCAGATGACATGATCCTCTACATAGAAAACCCTAAAGACTCCACCAGAAAATTACTAGAGCTAAACAATGAATATAGTAAAGTTGCAGGATATAAAATCAACACACAGAAATCCCTTGCATTCCTATACACTAATAATGAGAAAATAGAAAAAGAAATTAAGGAAACAATTCCATTCATCATTGCAACAAAAAGAATAAAATACTTAGGACTATATCTACCTAAAGAAACTAAAGACCTATATATAGAAAACTATAAAACACTGGTGAAAAAAATCAAAGAGGACACTAATAGACGGAGAAATATACCATGTTCATAGATCAGAAGAATCAATATAGTGAAAATGAGTATACGACCCAAAGCAATCTACAGATTCAATGCAATCCCTATCAAGCTACCAGTGGTATTTTTCACAGAGCTAGAACAAACAATTTCACAATTTGTATGGAAATACAAAAAACCTCGAATAGCCAAAAAATCATGAGAAAGAAGGATGAAACTGGAGGAATCAACCTGCCTGACTTCAGGATCTACTACAAAGCCACAGTCATCAAGACAGTATGGTACTGGCACAAAGACAGAAATATAGATCAATGGAACAAATAGAAAGTCCAGAGATAAATCTATGCACCTATGCACACCTTTTCTTCGACAAATGAGGCAACAATATACAATGGAGTAAAGACAATCTGTTTAACAAGTGGTGCTGGGAAAGCTGTCCAGCCACTTGTAAACGAATGAAACTAGAACATTTTCTAACACCATTCACAAAAATAAACTCAAAATGGATTAAAGATCTAAAGGTAAGACCAGAAACTATAAAACTCCTAGAAGAGAACATAGGCAAAACACTCTCCAACATAAATCACAGCAGGATCCTCTATGACCCACCTCCCAGAATATTGGAAATAAAAGCAAAAATAAACAAATGGGACCTAATTAAAATTAAAAGCTTCTGCACAACAAAGGAAACTATAAGCAAGGTGTAAAGACAGCCTTCTGAATTGGAGAAAATAATAGCAAATGAAGCAACTGACAAACAACTAACCTCAAAAATATACAAGCAACTTATGCAGCTTAATTCCAGAAAAATAAACGACCCAATCAAAAAATGGGCCAAAGAACTAAAGAGACATTTCTCCAAAGAAGACATACAGATGGCTAGCAACCACATGAAAAGATGTTCAACATCACTCATTATCAGAGAAATGCAAATGAAGACCACAAAGAGGTACCATTTCACACCAGTCAGAATGGCTGTGATCCAGAAGTCTACAAGCAATAAATGCTGGAGAGGATGTGGAGAAAAGAGAACCCTCTTACACTGTTGGTGGGAATGCAAACTAGTACAGCCACTATGGAGAACAGTGTGGTGATTCCTTAAAAAACTGGAAATTGAACTGCTTTATGACCCAGCAATCCTACTGCTGGGCATACACACCAATTAAATCATAGATCTTCTTTTAAAAATATATTTGAATGTTAAGGTTTGATGCCCACATTCTGCAGAATCTGAATTCTTCAACCAACTACAGAAGATGGGTTTACCTGGGTCATGGGTGTATTTCTTCTGTGTGGCACCAATGCCCAGTACACAATAGGTGCTCTGCAATAATTTATGTACTGACCGAAGATGAAAAGTAAATTCCATTTCTGGAGGGGACTGGGAAAATAAAGTTCTGAGTCCTATTTGGAGCCAGACTGTCCAGGGCTGATTCAGGATGAGTACCTGGGTCCCACCCTCTAGAGTAGGCTATCAGACTAGGCAGAAAGAGAAAGAGCTGAGACCTCAAGTCTGGGCTGAGATGCCTCCTGAGCCCTGCCTGGAGACACCATCGCCAGGTCCTCAGAGGACCCCCCCCTCTGCTGTGAGTCCACGGCCGTGGGAACCCCGAAGGTTGGCGGCAGCCCCCCAGGGACCACATCCTGTTTGTCCTCTAGGGCCCCATGGTCTCCTCATCTGTACAG
>NW_024070571.1:0-11653 GCF_014754425.2 Oryx dammah
GTCAGGCTGTGGAGAGAAACATTCTTTCTTTCCCAGAGATGAGGTTTAGTGACTGGTATTCTCTGAAGATCATTCTTTCCTTCTCTTTCTATATCACTGTACAGAAGGGGGAATGTCTCTTATAAATGTTTATGTTAGAGGTGTGTTTATCAGTAAATCATCAAGTCCCTAACTCAGTATCAGTCTTTGATTGCAAAGGGTTGAAGATACGATTCTTCCCTACCCTGATCTTACAGTATAATAGGAAGAAGCGTGGATGAGTCTGTCTACCTAATGTAGTACTTCTCCATGGTACACAGTTAGAAACGGGATGGTAAATCAAAATGGAGAGAGTTTACCCACCATATCTTTGGGTTACTCAGTTTTCTTTCAGGAAATTATTGATGACTTTTTCAACCCTGTCTGATGCACTTTTAGTATAGTTCTTCTTAATCTATTCTCTAAAGAAAATGAAAAATCCAGCTTCATGCTTCCCTGGCTCAGCCCAGTTGCCCAGTGAGCCATGGTAATTTTATTTCATTGAAATGGAGATAGTACTAGAGAAATCTTATTTGCTCCTTTTTGCCTAGTTTCAGCATCTCTGTTATAGGTCCTTGCTTGGCCCTATCAGTCAGGCAGCCCTTGATTGAATAGCTTGAGATAGAGCAAAGATCTTGTCCTTTAGATGCCATCAGCCTCTTGAGGTGTGCCATTTCTGACCCTTGGAAGCCGCATCATATTTTTGCTAGTTCTAAGAAGTTTTGATCCCTAGCCAGTGTTATAAATTAGTGACTTGGAGTCCAGGCTCTATGATTAAAAGAAGAAAGGGAGAAATTTTTATCTAGATATATCTGTACATTGCCCATGTTTTATTTTCTTTACCAGCAGGGAGAGCTGCCTTACATGTTCTCTGTACTTCTAGAGTTCACTTTCTTATAGGCTTTGAGTTCAGTACTACCATTTACTAGCTGAATAACATTGAATAGTTTACTCATTCTCCGTCAGTAAAAATCATTTTCTTTTTTGAAAATGATATTAATACTTAGTCTGTAGAGTTATTGGAATTAAATAATGTATGTACAATGCTTATTCTCATAATGGGTGTTCAATAAATTAGTTGTCTCACAGTAAAACAGAGCCCACATTTGCCAGAATATGAGAGCCATGGAGCGCAGGGTGTTATTCTGTCTGTCAGGCTGCTGCAGGCTTCCTGCCGCCGCTGTCCATTCTCTACATTCGCCACTGATGTCAGAAGAAGCCTGCTTAGCGTGGCGGTGCTGAGCTGCTTCCATGCGGCTCAGCCGTTGCCGTCCGGTCAGTCTAAAGACTGCGCTTTGGATAATGCCTGCTTCTTGTCAGCTAGATTCCTTTATTTCGCCACTTTCACAGTGGCTACTCCTATGTTTCCACTGAGATAATGCAGTACTTTAGCAACACTCCTCAGAATTTAAGCAGGATCTTCCTCTCCCTCTTCCTATACCGTTCTTTTCCCTTGGCTCAGGTGCTTGTCTGACAAAGTGAAACTCCGAAGAAACTGGAGCCTGAGAAACTTCAAAGAGCAGAGTCCAGACTTTCCCCCCAATTTTCCAAACCCTTTCTCATAGCTGCTGCTGTTTACTTCTAGTTCCCAGAGAGCTCCCATTCCCAGAGGCCAACGTCCATATTCTTTCATGTCAGAATCCGAGGTCAAACGCTCAGTCTCTTTCGCAGTCCCAGACTGAGGCCTGTGGTCGGAAGTCGCCTTCTGATGTCAGCTGCTTCTGCTGCTGCAGCCCCTGGCCACGCCAGGACCCCTGCCACCGGCGCAGCTGTCCACGGCCATCCCCTGCTTCCTTGGATCACAAACATGCATCCTGATGTGTTTCAATATTACAGCTTTCTGTTGGCTGGTCCTGGAGCTGGGAAGCAGGCTGTCAGGAGCAACTTTTCCATGAGTGATTGTTAGCCCTGAGTGCCAATAGTGACTCCCTCACGTGTGAGAAGAGTAAAGGGGTAAGAAAAGAAACCAGAGAAGAGCTATGACATGGGACTGTCTCCCCAGACAGAGGTGATGCTGCGGGGTTTGTTTGGACAGGCTGAGAACAGAGCGTCAGTGTCCAGGTGCCAGAAAAAGCCAGCCAGGGCACAGCAGACCACGCTAGCATGCCTGACAGCCTAGCATAGCTTTCTCACCTGTGGTAGGCCCCTGCAGGCTAATTAATAAGAACATAAAGAAAGTTTCCCAGCGCTTGAATTCCGCTGATTGGAAAGTAAGTGAAGTAAGATTGGGAAGATGGTTTCCTAGAATATGGCCCTTCCCCTTTATTTTCTGTTGGATTGATAGTATCTTTAGGATAGATTGTTTTAAACTATAGCTGCTAAGGGACCTTATGGAACTTGCAGTTTATAACTTTTCCGACACTAACATAGTTTAATTTCTCTCTCTCTCTCTCTCTCGTTGAGTGATCTCAACAGACCAAAAACAATTAAATGACTTGCCCAAAGTCTTACCACAGGGTAGAACTTGATAGAATAATTCATGTTTTCTGACTTACAGACCATTAATGCTCTGCTGCCTCTTCAGCTAGAGCAGCAACACAGAGAATTTCAGAAGCACAGATAGTTTTGCAATTTGTTTTATATTCTGGTGCCTGATAAAATGCCTAACTGTGACCCGATACTAATACGCATTTAATATTGGCTTGTGTTCCTTGAGTCCAATGACTAGTTGGAACAAGAGGCGATGCCCCAGTGGCTAAGAGCTGGTTACATTTGAGACGGCATGGAGGTGCTCAGCCCCCACAGCACTCATCAGTGAGCAGACAAGGCTCAGCAGAGAGGCAGAGGTGATTGTGTTGGTTGGGTAAGCGGTTGCATTGTGTGTGTGTGTGTTCAGTTGTTTAGTCATGTCTGACTCCCATGGACTGTAGCGCACCAGGCTCCTCTGTCTGTGGAATTTTTCAGGCAAGAATACTGGAGTGAGTTGCCATTTCCTCCTGCAGAGAATCCTCCCGACCCAGGGATCAAACGCACACCTGCTGCACTGCAGGCAGAGTCTTCACTGCCGAGCCGTCGGGGAAGCCCTAAGAGGTTATGTTGCCTGAGGTTTATCAGTAAGAAAACCCTGAGCGTTTTGCACTGATAGGATCTTTTCAGTTTGCTCCTTTCTTCATTCCAGTTTCTCTCTCTCTTTTCACTGCCGCTTGCTTCCCGATTCCATCCACACCCCCAGATTTTTCCAGTCCTCAAAGAGCCGGATGATACCCACTGGAAGGTAGTAGCCTTTTATCTTCTGATTAATTTTCCATGCTATCTCCTGGCTTCCAAGAGTAAGAAAAACCTGTGTGAATCTGAACTGAGAAAGCTGAGAGCTGAAGAATTGATGCTTTTGAACTGTGGTGTTGGAGAAGACTCTTGAGAGTCCCTTGGACTGCAAGGAGATCCAGCCAGTCCATCCTAAAGGAGTTAGGTCCTGGGTGCTCTTTGGAAGGACTGATGCTAAAGCTGAAACTCCAGTACTTTGGCCACCTCATGCGAAGAGCTGACTCATTGGAAAAGACCCTGATGCTGGGAGGGATTGGGGGAGCAGGAGAAGGGGACGACAGAGGATGAGATGGCTGGATGGCATCACTGACTCGATGTACGTGAATCTGAGTGAACTCCAGGAGATGGTGATGGACAGGGAGGCCTGGTGTGCTGCGATTCTTGGGGTCACACAGAGTGGGACACGACTGAGCGACTGAACTGAACTGAGGGAGAGAAAGAAGTCTTTTCCTTACTCTCCCTTGATGTGCAGGAAGAAGAGCAGATCTGGATGAGAGATTCTTTGGTGCAGATGGAAAGCTGTATGAATTCTCCTTCCCCACAGAACCTTTCCACGTGGGTCCTCAGCTGTGTTACCCTTCTTCAGAGAAAGCATGCTGTTTTCTGAGGAGGCGCTATGCCAACAGTTCGGGGGGTTGGGGGACCTGGGCCCAGACCAGAAAGGGCAGAGAAGGGAGCCTGCTTCCTGCAGAAAGCTACAGGCTGTTTATATTGAATTTGGATCAAGAAGGACGTTGGTGGGGATTTCTGTTTCATCTCTCCTCTCCACCCTGCTGTTTCTTTTCTCCTCTGCAGAGCCGAGGTGTGGCCGTAGGACACAGGGATTCTAATTTCTTTCCGATGACAGTGAACAAGTAGTGTCCAGCAGGTAGTGGGGACACAGTGGTGAACACAACAGGGACAGTTCTTCCTTCCATAGGGCTTGACAGGCACTAAGAGAATACACAGAAATTAAGTCAATTTCAGCAATAGTGTCACAGTGCTATGATGGTGTTATGGGGACCCGGAGGGCAGGACAGGTGGGCTTAGGAGTTGGAGATAGGACTCCTCAGTCACGTGACTGTCTAGGGAAGCTCTGGCTGGCTGTGCTGTAGGGTGATTGCTACCAGTTAGTAAACGTTCCTGGCACAAGAGGCAAGCATCTCTGCCTTGCATAATTGTTGAGCAGCTACTAGGTTTTGGGAGATGAGGTTCTTTGGGGAGTAAATGGCAGGAAGGGGAAAGAAACTGCTTTGAGACAGCCCAGATTTTGACTTTTGGTTCATTACCTGTAGGGTTTGAGTTACTATCTCCTGCCTCCCTACGGCTTCCCGGGCTCAGTGGCGTCTCTGCTGTGCTTCTGTTGCCGCGCCTTTTGAGGCCAGCGGTATGTCCCACCAGGAACTATTTCTCCAAAACCTGAGACGTGCTGGGGTTGGGCTCTTCCTCAGTGCGGCAGATTGAAATTTCTAGTAGCATTGTCAATCTGGGAGAAAATTGCACACGTAGCCCCAGTAAGTGTTCAACCACATGCTACTGTGTTACTATTAGTCCTTCTAACACTAATATCATTTACATAATAGACTCTGCAAGAAATAGGAATGGATGAAGTAATACAAAAAGTTCTAGTACCTTTCCCATGCTGCAACAGATGAATGCATGCCTCCTGTTTAGAGACCACTGCCTCGGAGAAGGTTAATGTTGCCAGGGGGTGTATAAAGAGATTGGCAAGTGGAGATGGGATAGAATGGATGTGAGAGGAAAATGGGTAACTGGCTTCTCTGAGATTTTCCCCCCTATCACTAGTCTGTTTATTAGTCTGTTGTGGAAAATTAGTCTGTTTCAGAAAATCCACTTTTCAGTTAGTTCAGTTCAGTTGCTCAGTCGTGTCCAACTCTTTGCAGCCCCATGGATTGCAGCCCACCAGGCCTCCCTGTCCATCGCCAGCTCCCAGAGCTTGCTCACACTCATGAGCAGTCCGCTTTTAGGAGTCCATCCAGCTCAGCTTAGAAGCACGGCTAAACTGCCTCTCTCCTTATGCCCTCTGCCCCGTAGCCATCACCTTGAAGATGTCAAGTAAAGTACCCTAAAAACCAGTCACATGGGCATGCCTGCCAAGATGAACAGTCTGTGGTCCTCTCTGCCCATCACACATTGGGTGGATAGATTAAGTTTAAGGTATGAGAGAGATTCATAGCGGAAGACTATCTTTTTTTCTTTATTTTAATTGGAGGTTAATTACTTTATAATATTGTCTTGGTTTTGCCGTACATCAACATGAATCCCCACAGGTGTACACGTGTTCCCCATCCTGAACCCCCCTCCGTCCTCCCTCCCCGTACCATCCCTCTGGGTCGTCCCAGTGCACCAGTCCCAAGCATCCAGTATCATGCATCAAACCTGGACTGGCGATTCGTTTCATATAAGATATTATACATGTTTCAATGCCATTCTCCCAAATCATCCCACCCTCTCCCTCTCCCAGGGTCCAAAAGACTGTTCTATACATCTGTGTCTCTTTTGTTGTCTCACATACAGGGTTATCGTTACCATCTTTCTAAATTCCATATATATGCGTTAGGATACTGTACTGGTGTTTTTCTTTCTGGCTTACTTCACTCTGTATAATAGGCTCCAGTTTCATCCACCTCATTATATTTGAGGGAGGAGAAAGGAGCAAACCAGCTCAAACAGCCGGAGAGCAGCTATACTGCTATGAGGATAGCTGAGGCAAGTCCAGGAGCTTCAAAAAAGAAATATTTAGTGCGTGGTAGAGGGTTGGAGGTTTTCACAAAACCTATAGGAAGCAGCACCAACAGTGGGCTGGTAGATGGTTGAGAAAGACAGGAGAGAAAAAGTGCCCTTGCTGAGCCCCGCCTCCCCTGCAGGGGATTCCATGTTGCTCCTGGGAGTTCCTTGTCTGCTTTGAGTTATGCGCCTAGGGCCAAAGGAGGCATGACAGCCCCAGGCCTGCGCTTTCCCAGGCCAACTCCAGGCTCTCTGAATTCTTTCCTAGCCAGCTCCTCCTTGCCTGGAGCAGGGATTCTGGCTTAGCTGGCATAATGCTGCCAAGCAGGGGATAGGGAATCCTGGAGGCAGGGAGAGTCGCTGCGTCTTCTGAACCTGAGAACCCTCCCCACTTGCTCCCCTTCCACCTGGCCTAGGACCTTGGTGCTCCATTTGTTTGGCAGCTCAGCAGAACCTCTTGCACGTTTTATTTTGCTTTCAACCTTGCGGTTGCCTTGCTCTGAATGTCAGCTCGGGGTGGGAAAAAAAGATAGCATTCCTTCTTCAGTCGAGGCAGATGTTGCATCTGCCCTTGGAAGTGAGGCTTTCACTCTTTATTTAGCCCCAAAGTGTGAGCACTGGGGGTGTGATACCAGAGGGGTGGATGAACACACAGCCCGGGAGAGGGCAACCGAGCAGAGGGTAAGGAGGGCACTCTGGGCAGCTCTCTCTTCTCTGTGCCAGAGTCGGAGAGTTCACCAAAGGTGCACAGCAGAGGACCAGACAGAAAGACACACCCCCGGACAAAGCTGTCCACCAAGGTCAGGCTTTGGGATCGAGAGTGAGGAAAGGGCCATTCTCTTCTCAATACGTCGCCTCTTGCTGTGACTTTAGGGAGGCTGCCTTCTCTCTAGGGGCAGGAAGGCCACCGGCACAGAGCGCATCTCCAAGCTGCGGGTGTGAGAAGTGGGAGATGCAGAAGCAGGAAATGCTCTGACCCCTGAGAGCAGTGGCAGTGGCTTAGCACAGGAGCTGGCTGAGGCCTTTCAGTCCTCGTGTTGACTTTAAGCTGCTCTTCCCTCTTGGTTTCCCTTGTGGCTCAGACAGTAAAGAATCTGCCTGCCATGGAGGAGACCTGGGTTCAATCCCTGGGTTGGGAAGATCTCCTGGAGAAGGGCATGGCAACCCAATCCAGTATTCTTGCCTGGAGAATCCCATGGACAGAGGAGCCTGGTGGGCTACAGTCCATGGGGTCACAAAGAGTCAAACACGACTGGTTGAGCAACACTTTCACTTCTCTTTTACCCCCTAATCCAGGGTTTTAAGGTAGGACTTGAAAGATACTCTGATGTCTGTTCTCATGAACCAAATAGGAGTGGCTTCTAAGCAACCCAGAGAAACCTCTCCCTGGTACTATCTGTGCAGCAGAAGATTCTGCTCTCCCCTTGGCAAGGTGTCATCGCCCACACAGCTGGGAAGTCCCTCCTGATGTCGGACCTGGCCGCACCCTCTCTGCGCTGGCTCTGATAGGGGTGCCTCTGCCGACAGTCCTCGGCCTCCGTGGGGAAGCCGGCCCAGCCCTTCCCTCCTTCCCGCTGGAGCCAGGCCACGAGGGGCTGGGCTGCCGCTCCTCCTCCCAAGCCGCGGCCCTCGCGGCTCAGAGCAGACACAGATTTTCCACCGCCGCCCATTCCGTCTCCACCAGCCGGGCAGGGGCCCTGTGAGGCCCCAGCCTGGGGTGCGGGTGGTGACTTCCCAGGCCGACATTCTTGTCCCCTTTCGCAGCTCATGTGCTAAGTCTGGCTGAGGACCAGAGGTACTCCCGGTCTGGGTGGGACTTTTTGTCGGACACGGTTTCTGCTCATTTTCTCGATGGGTTTCTAGGGGAAACCCCTTTCCGGTTTCCCGCATTCTCCTGCTGCCAAGTCCTCCTTCCCCTCTTTGGGAAGCGGTGCTTGAGAAGCAGCTGTGAAGATGAGGGGCTAAAACCCCCTTCTGGCCTGGGCAAGTATTTATGTGAAATCACAGCTGCTGAGATCAAGGCCTGAGAGCCTCTGGGGCCTGGAAGCAGTGGAATGGAAAGGCCCACACTGGGGGTTGGCGGAGCTCCCAGTCCCACATGGCTCTCCTGTGCGATGCTGCCTCTCAGAGAGGATTCCCAAGGCCGCCCGCTAGCAGCCCCACACTGCCCCTCCCTGCCAGAGGGCGTGCGGGACCCTGGGGCCATTTGACTTCTTAGGGGGACTTTTAAGAGGGAGGGTGACTTAAGGTGGAGCAGAGAGGTGAGAGAAAATGCAAAGAGGGAGTAAATGTGTGACTTTGAGAGCATCTAGGTAAGAGCAGGGCCTGACCTCTTTGTTTTCCATAGTGTGTCTTGTTTCGTTTGCTTGGGTCCAAAATAAGGCCAATAATGAAACTTTTATTGAATATAAAATTCATAGGTTGGACTGTGACAGACCTGGTGTCACCATCCCTGAGGACAGGAAAAAGACAGGACTAATTGACGTCAATTGTAAATAAAGAGTGGGAACAAGGCTGATTTGTCTAGAGGTGCAGAGAAAAGCCGCGAGTGGGCCCGCCCTGAGGTAAATGAAGAAGGCTGACGAACCATTCCTGTTTGCCTGGAGCTGAGGGGTTGTCCCAGGAGACAGGCGCTTCAGTGATGAAATCTGGAAAGTCCTAGGCCAAGTAGGAAAGGTTAGTCGCAGCAAAATGAGCCTCAGCTGAGCACAGCTGCGTCCATGCCCCAGCCCCTATGTGTGTGAGCTGGAATCCAGCTGCTTCTTGTGGAGCAGCTACAGACTGCCACATACTTACTTGAGTAGTTACCAGACCTGTCTAGGCCTCAGTTTGCTTGTATGTGACGCGGGGTTAATAGCCGCTGCCGCACAAGGCCTTGCAGCTTCAGTGAGAAGACGCAAATGTGCCTGGCACAACTGCCACCACTTAAATGTTCACAGTAATACCTATTACTCATGCAGTTCATCCAGCGAATTTGTGTACATGTCAGGCACTGCTTTAGACCTAAGGAACAAAGACAAACACCCTGGCCTTGTAGAGGGAGATAAACAAATGTAGAACAAATATATCAAATAACCTATTACAGGAGAAGACCTGTAGAGGGAAACAGTTGAGCAGGCCAAGGGGATCCCATGTGCTGGGACAGAGACGTCCGCGTGAGATACCTTGGTCAGGGTTAGGGCCTTTGTCCGAAGACCTGAAGGAAGTGAAAGGACAAGCAAGCCCTGACTAGGGAAGGGAAACCTGAGAAAGAAAACAGCATGTGCAGAGACCCTGCAATGGAAACGTGTCTGGTGCACACAGAGAATCGCAGGAAGGCTAGCTTGGCGGGATCTCGGTGAACAAGGCGGAAATGGTGGCACTCCACAGGTGGGGAACTGGGTGCTCAGGAAGGGGGCCTACGTAAAAGGGCAGATGAGTGCCATGGGGGGTTGGAAGAGACCATTCTGGACCGAGAAGAGACCGAGGGCAGAAAGCTAAGGCTGGAAGCAGCAGGCCTGTGGGATGGTCGCCGTGTCCAGCTGAGAGACGGCCAGGGCTTAAAGCAGCTTGCGAGCAGTGGGAGGTGAGAAGTGAGGGCGACCTGGATATATTGTGAAGGTAGAGATGATGAATTTTCTGACTAAATGGGTATTGTAGATAAGAGAGAGAGGAGTCAAGGATGATTGCGAGGCATTAATATGAGAACAGAGTCGGGCAGGGTTACCTCGGTGGAAGTGAAAGTGTTAGTCGCTCAGTCGTGTCCAGCTCTTTGCGACCCCATGGACTGTAGCCCGCCAGGCTCTGCTGTCCATGGGATTCTCCAGGCAAGAATACTGGAGTGGGTTGCCATTCTCTTCTCCAGGGGATCTTCCCAACCCAGGGATCGAACCCAGGTCTCCTGCATTGCAGACAGATTCTTTAGCATCTGAGCCACCAGGGAAGGCCTTTTAGCTAGACTGGTGTTGAGTCTTTTGCCCTTTTGGCCTCCGTTGAACTATTGGCATGTGATAACCTTCTGATTCTGATGTCTTGATTTGCCCTCATAGTCGTCTGCTCACCCTTCTTATGGAGGGAATAGCATCTCCTCCCTTTACGTCATAAATCCTGCTTTCTTAAGAAACATCCCAGCTAGATTAACAAGTTATCAGAACTCCTGTTTCTCAAGGGCAGGCCTAGCCGTCCAGCAGTTCCAAGTTGGCACACGTGTGTTATCTCAGGTCCCTGGGAGAAACACCCCACGCGGCCCTGTTCCCTAGCAACTCTGCCTCTGCCCGCCTGGGGATCAAGATGCCCTGCCCAGGAACACTCCTTTCCCAGGCTCTGGCGTTTCTTGCCTGCTGAGAACCGACTACTCAGAGTGGTGGGGGCAGGGAGCCTCTGGCAAGCAGCCCGTGTTGCTTCTAGTGCTTCGGCCAACCCCGCCGCCCACCCATTCCCCTGCAGAGCTCTGCTGTGCCTCTCAGCTCTCTAGCCAGGGTCGTGCTCTTGGCCCCAAGGAGGCAGGAGGCTCTGGATGAGATCATCAGGCGCCACTTCCTGAACCAGCTTCTTGCTTCTCTCTGCTGAGCACTAGCAGGTGGAAGGAAGCGGTCTCCAGTCCCCACTCCGCGATCGTGGGTGCCAGTTCACACCCCTGCTTTATCTCCAGGCAGGGTGCCCAGGTAGATTTCGATACCTCTCCTGATGGTTTTTGTCTTTAGGGTAGAGGAATGGACCCTGCAAAGAGTACTCCCCTGGGTACAGATTTTCCCATTTTCAAAATCCCTGTCTGAATGTCTTCCTTAGTTCTAACCCAACTCTCTCTCTTTGCCGTTTAAAGTCAGGCCCTTGGGTCGTAGTCAGTGGAGACAGAAGTCTGCCGCCCACCGTGTCCCCCTCCCCACAGCGGAGCAGCCCTTCAGTGTGAAGAGGTGTGAGGTCCTGGGCATCAGTAGCCCGTCCTTTCCATGCAACTTCCAGGCATCTCTTCGTCCCGTGCCTCTGGGTAAAGCTGTGTTGTGTTTCCATCCTCTGATTCTAACCCTCCTCACTGCTGATCTTTTTTCAAGACAAAGGTTGTCTCACCCTGCCTGTGGGGAACCCGTCAAGCAGTATAGGCAACAACCAGTGCCAAACCAAGTCTATTCGCTAATCAAGTTGTGTAAACAACTTGATAAATGCCACCTGGCATTAATTTAAATTATATGCGTTCTCCTCTTTCCTTAAAGTGTGACCCCTCTTGGGCCCATGAGAAGAGCCTAGGACTCTGGGAATGATTCTGCCTCTTATTCCCTCTGGGGGCGTGGCTGGACTCTGTGTGCACACTCACACAGGTATGTAAGCACACGTGTGTTCGTGGAGGGCGCGCTGATGCTCACTGTCTGACTCGGCGCTTTCACCTCCACTGTTCTCTCTCTATTCACGCCGAACGACAGAGCTTCTCCTAGTGCTTTGTCTCAGCAGTACTCGTAGCCCTTAGCACATCTCCAAGTGCGTAGTTCTCAGTAGAACAGTAGTATCTCCTACAGATGGGTGTGTGTGTGTGTGCGCGCGCCTCTGTGCATGACGGAATGGCATGGCTCTGTGTGCCTAAAGGGGATACCCGAAGCTGGAGTCTCATGAAGTCTGTATCCTGTTGATGTCCTGAAACCTCTGGAACTTGGAATCAGGACAATTGGTTGGG
>NW_024070572.1:0-1014 GCF_014754425.2 Oryx dammah
CATCATCATTTTGGTGGAGAAAAGAAATCCTTGTCCTAATAAGGATGACTTGGAACCTTGACTATTCCCACCTACAGTGTTACTGGCCATGTGGGTTAAGTACATAGAAGTTCCCACCTGATTCAGGAGTAGATATTATCACTGTGGGAAAAGATCATTTGGGGAATTGCTTTCAACCTGAATAAATTTTTTAACTGATAGATATTTGCGAGTCTGCTACTTGGTCATGGTTCTAAGTGGTCACAGTCTGCATGGCATGCCTGGTACACTTATTTTGAAAGAAATAATCAGAGGACCTAATCCTGTCTCTCTTCATAGCAGCTGTCAGCAGGCACTAGCAGCAGGAGGTGGCAGGGGGCCAGAGGTCCTTCCAGGGACAGCTGAGTGACAGCCCTGGTCCTGGGGATTCCACTGGTCGCTGGACAGCCTCCAGAGTCCTCGGAAGGAAATGAATCCTTAGGAAAAGGGGGTTCTTCTTCTATAAACATGAATAGTGGAATCCCAGAGGAGCCTCACTGCGTGGGGCTGCTGGAACTCACCTGGAGTTGAGGAGTTGATCTGTGCAGCTGCAAGAAAGAGGAAGCATGATCAATATAAGAAACCCATCAGGTCCCTGAGATGGAGATGCTGAGTGCCCAGTCCCTCCATGGCCTGAAAAGGGCAGCCTGGGTTTAGTCCAGGAGAACTGAATATGAATCATCAAGCTCAGACATCAGTCTCCACAAATGAAAAAAGTCTGAGAGGAATTTGCTCTTCCAACCTGTAATCAACCCCCTGCTCTGGGGGTCCAATACACAAGGGGCTGCAGTGCATCCATGAAATCCAGGACCGACACCTATCAACGATGGAGGAAGGAAAACAGCCCATATTCCACGTAAGCTCAGTGTGATGGGAGCCCAGTGCAAAGAAGAGCCCTTCTTCGGAGAAAAACACTGACTAAGATGCAGGTCATGGGAACCAACCTGAACAGATGACGCTGGCGTCCTCGCTGTGTCTGCAGTTGTGTGTGTTCCA
>NW_024070572.1:4014-11652 GCF_014754425.2 Oryx dammah
TTGGCGTCGTTGGTGTCCCAGCTGTCGTCACACACGGTGCCCCAGGAACCTCGGTACAGGACCTCCACCCGACCCTGACACCTGTCACCTCCGTTCACCAGCCTCAGGGCCAAACCCGATTCGGTTCCTGGAAGGAGACAGGAAAAGTCACCCTCCTGTTTCCCCTGATGGAAAAGGCACTGAGGACTTAGATTCAGAATTCTTCCAGGGAAAGGCTGCTGAGGTCTAGGTAGTGAGTCCATAAGGACATGACTGAGCGTGTTCATCACTCTTTATCTCCTATGGCTGTGTGATAGAAACCTGGACTGTGGACTGTGGACTCTCTCTGCGGGTTCTCTGTTGCCCTCCCCAAATTCAGCAATTCAGAGACGGAATCCTGTCTCAGGATGCAGGTGGGAGGAGGCGAAGCCTGAGTGGGCAACCTACATCCCAGCCCTCTGGGGTAGAATGAGCCTCTGCCACAGAAGACCGCTGACACAGCTTCCCAGTTCCCACCAGGATGCTGAGTTCAGCCATTCACCCTCGTGGGAACCCACTCCATCAGCCCAAGGTTATTCTGAAGACTTTTCCACTCAGTACATATTCAGGTACTTTCACACAAAAATATAGCTTGAATCTTTTTTTTTTTTTTTTTAAGCTTGAATCCTGAAACAAACTTAGAATTGTTGGATATTACTATTTGGAGATGACTGGGGAGAAGGCACCTATTACCAGCAGGCTCTTCACAATCCCTCCAAGACTCTCTGTACTATATCGAGAACAAGACTCTTTCCTCCTGTGTCAGGAGACTTGCGGCTGACAAGTGCCCCCTGCAGGAGGCAACCTGCCACTGAAGCTCATAATAAAGCCAAGCAGAGGTCAGAAAAGTGCGTGGGGATAAATAGTACTGGACCTTCTGAATGCAGCTGTACCTGAAGTTTGCCCTACAGCTCAATACCTTCGATACGTAGGCCGTGGCACCAGCCCCAATTAAGAGAGTGTGAGTGGCCATCCTAATACTAGCAAACAAAAGCATTCTGAGTAACATATGGCACAACTCGTAGTAAAGCTTATCCATAACTCTGGCAAGTGAATGCAACCATCCAGAGTAGATGTGGTGGTGACCTCAGAACCTGGACCCAAGAGGCAGGAACTGCACCCATGTCTGTGGGCTGCAGTGTGGCATGCTGGTAGTTTCAGTTCAATTCAGTCAATCAGTTGTGTCCGACTCTTTGCAACCCCATGAATCGCAGCACGCCAGGCCTCCCTGTCCATCACCAACTCCCGGAGTTCACTCAGACTCATGTCCATCGAGTCAAGATGCCATCCAGCCATCTCATCCTCTGTCATCCCCTCTCCTCCTGCCCCCAATCCCTCCCAGCGTCAGAGTCTTTTCCAATAGGTCAACTCTTCGCATGAGGTGGCCAAAGTACTGGAGTTTCAGCTTTATCATCATTCCTTCCAAAGAAATCCTGGGGTTGATCTCCTTCAGAATGGACTGGTTGGATCTCCTTGCAGTCCAAGGGACTCTCAAGAGTCTTCTCCAACATCACAGTTCAAAAGCATCAATTCTTCGGCACTCGGCCCTCTTCACAGTCCAACTCTCACATCCATACAAGACCACAGGAAAAACCATAGCCTTGACTAGATGGACCTTAGTCGGCAAAGTAATGTCTCTGCTTTTGAATATGCTATCTAGGTTGCTCATAACTTTTCTTCCAAGGAGTAAGCGTCTTTTAATTTCATGGCTGCAATCACCATCTGCAGTGATTTTGGAGCCCCCCAAAATAAAATCTGACACTTTTTCCACTGTTTCCCCATCTATTTCCCATGAAGTGATGGGACCAGATGCCATGATCTTTGTTTTCTGAATGTTGAGCTTTAAGCCAACTTTTCCACTCTCCTCTTTGACTTTCATCAAGAGGCTTTTTAGTTCCTTTTCACTTTCTGCCATAAGGGTGCTGTCATCTGCCTATCTGAGGTTATTGATATTTCTCCCGGCAATCTTGATTCCAGCTTGTGTTTCTTCTAGTCCAGCGTTTCTCATGATGTACTCTGCATAGAAGTTAAATAAGCAGGGTGACAATATACAGCTTTGACGTACTCTTTTTCCTATTTGGAACCAGTCTGTTGTTCCATGTCCAGTTCTAAGTGCTGCTTCCTGACCTGCATGCAGATTTCTCAAGAGGCAGGTCAGGTGGTCTGGTATTCCCATCTCTTTCAGAATTTTCCACAGTTTATTGTGATCCACACAGTCAAAGGTTTTGGCACAGTCAATAAAGCAGAAATAGATGTTTTTCTGGAACTGTCTTGCCTTTTCAATGATCCAGCGGATGTTGGCAATTTGATCTCTGGTTCCTCTGCCTTTTCTAAAACCAGCTTGAACATCTGGAAGTTCACGGTTCACGTATTAATGAAGCCTGGCTTGGAGAATTTTGAGCATTACTTTACTAGTGTGTGAGATGAGTGCAATTGTGCAGTAGTTTGAACATTCTTTGGCATGGCCTTTCTTTGGGACTGGAATGAAAACTGACCTTTTCCAGTCCTGTGGCCACTGCTGAGTTTTCCAAATTTGCTGGCATAATGAGTGTAGCACTTTCACAGCATCATCTTTCAGGATTTGAAATAGCTCAACTGGAATGCCATCACCTCCACTAGCTTTGTTCGTAGTGATGCTTTCTAAGGCCCACTTGACTTCACATTCCCAGGATGTGTGGCTCTAGATGAGTGATCACACCATTGTGATTATCTGGGTCGTGAAGATCTTTTTTGTACAGTTCTTCTGTGTATTCTTGCTACCTCTTCTTAATATCTTCTGCTTCTGTTAGGTCCAGGCCATTTCTGTCCTTTATCGAGCCCATCTTTGCATGAAATGTCCCCTTGGTATCTCTAATTTTCTTGAAGAGATCTCTAGTCTTTCCCATTCTGTTGTTTTCCTCTATTTCTTTGCTTTGATCGCTGAAGAAGGCTTTCTTATCTCTTCTTGCTATTCTTTGGAACTCTGCATTCAGATGCTTGTATCTTTTCTTTTCTCCTTTGCTTTTCACTTCTCTTCTTTTCACAGCTATTTGTAAGGCCTCCCCAGACAGCCATTTTGCTTTTTGGCATTTCTTTTCCATGGAGATGGTCTTGATCCCTGTCTCCTGTACAATGTCACGAACCTCAGTCCATAGTTCATAAGGCACTCTATCTATCAGATCTAGGCCCTTAAATCTATTTCTCACTTCCACTGTATAATCATAAAGGATTTGATTTATGTTATACCTGAATGGTCTGGTGGTTTTCCCTACTTTCTTCAATTTAAGTCTGAATTTGGTAGTAAGGAGTTCATGATCTGAGTCACAGTCAGCTCCCGGTCTTGTTTTTGCTGACTGTATAGAGCTTCTCCATCTTTGGCTGCAAAGAATATAATCAATCTGATTTCGGTGTTGACCATCTGGTGATGTCCATGTGTAGAGTCTTCTCTTGTGTTGTTGGAAGAGGGTGTTTGCTATGACCAGTGCATTTTCTTGGCAAAACTCTATTAGTCTTTGCCCTGCTTCATTCTGCATTCCAAGGCCAAATTTGCCTGTTACTCCAGGTGTTTCTTGACTTCCTACTTTTGCATTCCAGTCCCCTAAAATGAAAAGCACATCTTTTTGGGGTGTTACTTCTAAAAGGTCTTGTAGGTCTTCATAGACCCATTCAACTTCAGCTTCTTCAGCGTCACTGGTTGGGCCATAGACTTGGATTACCATGATATTGAATGGTAGTTTAGCAGGATCTGAATGACACTTACCATAGCCAGGTGTCGGATTCCACCAATCTGCAGGGGAAACAGAGCAGGATTACAAAGAAGGTCGGTAGAATCAAGGTTGGTCTCTTTCCTATGACCGAGAACAGGACAGTGGGATCTGAGGGGCTCTACCATCCGAGGAGAAGAAGCCTTTTCTGAGAGTTTGCTGTGAGCCCCGGTCATGTCATCAAAGGTACACACTCATCTAAGGAGGCGGCACAGCCCACAGAGCCATCAGCATGCCCTGCTGACTGGGTACTTCTTGGTAAGAACATCGCCTAGACTCCATCTGGGGTGGAGGACAGGAAAAAGCTCTCTCCTCTCCATACACATAGCAATTGGTCCAGAGAATACGTTCAAGCAGAAATGACACCAGGACAGACCACCCTGTCACCCAAAGGTCTGGGGAGACTCTGTGTAGCCACAAAGTCCTGAAATCACTGAGCCAGTCCAGAGGATGCCTGTGTAATGGCTCATCCAGAACTGTCTTTGTGGTCCAGAGTGACCAGGGCAGGTACGGAGAGGTGGAAAACCTCCACAGTCGCCTCCTGGGGCTACTGGATGGGGGTTCTGGGGGTGACTGTAGGGGAGGGGACATCCTGGAGTCAAGAAGCAGCAGGACTCACCTGGCACAACCGTGGACGGGGTCTCTGCACCTGGGGGACAGAGAATGCAGGTCAGAAACAGTGCACAGAAGGGGCTTCACATGGGCAAAGGGATGATGCTAAGTTTCAGAGCAGCTGAGGTGTCAGTCCATGCGTCTACTCTGCCAGGGACGGATGGGCCACCCTCTGTCATCCTCAACCCTCTCAAGAGGCTCCTCCTGAGAAGTTCCAACAGACCAGCATCTCTTATTTGCAATATCAAGGTAATTCACTCTATGTCTTGATGACACAGTGGATCCAGAGTCAATTGCCAGGCTCACAGCTTTCATGGATCCATTGAGGCAGTGAGACAGGGCTCCAGCTCTAGGTCAAGTCCCGTGTGTGATCTGTCACGCTCGCCCTTAAGGGAGACAAGGCGGTGCCTGGCAGGTCACACAGGGGACCCAGCGCTGCCCACAGCAGAACCGTACTTCCCAGTTCCTAAGGTCCAGGACTCAGGAGGCAGAACAGGGGCCACCTGCAGCCCCAACCCTCGATGTCTGCTCAGAGACCTCCTGGCAGACCTGCTCTTTTTTGGCTCTGGTTTACACTGGGGCATGGAGCGAAATGTCACTGTCCATTTGTTTTTGTTGTTGTTGTTGTTGTAGTTCCCATCTACATACCCAGGGGCCAGACAAAAGGTAATATGCTAAATAATCAAAGCACTAGGAAGATATCAAGGAAAAGGGAAATGTAGAGAGTGCTTCTCGAGGGGATCAGAATGTAAGCATGAAACCACCTCCAGAGAAGCACACCCAGCTATTCAAACCCACCTGAGCAGATGACGCTGGCGTCCTCGCTGTGTCCGCAGTTGTGTGTGTTCCAGGGGCTATGGGGGCAGTTCCACAGGTAGGTCTCATGCCCCGAGCAGCCCACTTCGTCCAGGACAATGGGCCCTGAGCCCTGACCGAACCGGGCATCTCCTGGGGCTGAAATGGCCCAGCCACAGCCCAGCTGCCTGCAGACCACGTTGGCGTCGTTGGTGTCCCAGCTGTCGTCACACACGGTGCCCCAGGAGCCTCGGTACAGGACCTCCACCCGGCCGTGACACCTGTGTTCTCCGTTCACCAGCCTCAGGGCCAAACCCGATTCAATCCCTAGAGGGCAGCACAGGGAACCACTTCATGTTTCTCTTGAGGGCACAGGCCTAAGGCAGGTTCCAGATTCAGGGGACTTCTAATGGCTTTAGAGCAAAGTAGTCCATCCTAAAGGAAATCAACCCTGAATATTGACTGAAAGGACCAATGCTAAAGCTGCAACTCCAGTATTTTGGCCACCTAATGGAAAGAGCTGCCTCACTGAAAAAGACCCTGATGCTGGGAAAGATTGAGGAGGGGGCGAGAAGGGGTCAACCGAGAATGAGATGGTTTGATGACATCACCAACTCAATAACCATGAGTTTGAGCAAGCTCTGGGAGATGGTGAAGGACAGGGAAGCCTGGCTTGCTGCTGTCCATTGGGTTGCAAAGAGTCAGACACAACAAAGTGACTAAACAGCAATAAATGGCCACAGTTCCCTGGGCTGGGGGTCACCTTTGAATATGGCTGTGAGTTAATCTACATCACAGGCAAATAAACAGAGACTTTCTTCCCCCAGCCCAGGCTGCCAGGACTTCAGGCTCTCCTGGCTGTAACTCTCAGCTCTCTTACTGGAGGGGCCTCCAGGGTGGGTTACAGGACCTCTGCACCCCAGTCTAAAGGACCATGGTTCCTGTAGAGTGAACAAAAATCAACGAGGCCTCATATGGACTCAGGTAGAGCCCAGACAAGCTGGCCCCCTCAACAGATTTCAATTGCCTCTCCAGGCTCTGTAGCCAGTGACCTTGAATCCTAGCCTGACCTGAGGTCAGCATGCATTGGTGAGGATAACATGGTGGGCATGGAGCACGAGGAACAGGACTTCCTTAGAGACAGAAAGCCAAGCTCTATTGGATCTCCTTAGAGATGTCTCTGCAGGTTGATCCCTCCCCTATCTCAGAGTCAAGGTCCATGGAAGAGACACCCATTCAGAGAGGCCTTGTTCAGAAGCCCTCCCCTTTGAGAGCTGAGCACCCCCATCCCTTATGCCTTCTGCACCTCTTCTGGACCAGATATAGACCTCTGGGTACAGCAGGGGAATCAGCCCACAAGGATCCCACATAACAAACATCACCTTCTGTTGCACTCATTGTTGAGAGTTCCTCCGTGGCAAATATAAGTGCAGAGTGCAGAGAAGGAAAGGTCATTAGGTTGTGGCTCTCCTCCAGGGAGGACTGGCCCTCAAGCTTGGCTCGGAAATGGGGCTGGAGGCAAAGATACAGAAGCCCTGCCCACTGCCCCAAGGCTGTGTTCCTGCTGTAGCAGAAGGCAAATCTGTCTCTCTGCCAGCCCTCATTCAATGTTGGAGGCCACCAGGGACATTCTTGGTTCCTGTTACCACCTCCTATGCTTCCACAATCTCCATTCAAAAAAATCACCCCGTCGATGAATGGCCCAAATCTATTCACAAGACCAAACTTGAAATGGGCTTCCCTGGTGGCTCAGCAGTAAAGAGTGTGCCTGCAATGCAGGAGACGCAGGAGACCTGGGTTCGATCCCTGGGTCACAAAGATTCCCTGGAGGAAGGCATGGCAACTCACTCCAGTATTCTTGCCTGGAGAATCCCATGGACAGAGGAGCCTGGCGTGCTACAGTCCTTGGGGTCACAAAGAGTCAGATACAACTGAAGCAACCCAACACGCATGCAAACTTCAAATACCAGCTGCCTATTTCTATGGTGCAAACATACTCCAAGATGATGACATCTACTGTCACTGATATATTCCCAAGGGTGGCCCCAACTAGGAGGAAAGATGTTCCCAAAGATGCATCTCCAAAGCCAAGATACCTGCTGCAACATGACTGCTTGGACAGAAATGCTCTCTTGGGGGACACACTCTCAGGTGATGACTGGATTTCACAGCCACATCCTATGTTTAGTGACATGTATGTGCACACAGCAGCCCACACAGTAAATGCCAGAGGTTGCTCTGAGTGTGTGTGTGCTCAGTCGTGTCTGACTCTTTGCGACCCCATGGACTGTAGCCCACCAGGCTCCTCTGTCCATGGAACCTTCCAGGCAAGAATACTGGAGTGGGTCACCATTTCCTACTCCAGGGGATCTTCCCAACCTAGAGATCAAACCCGTGTCTCCTGCATTAGCAGACAGATTCTTTATCACTGCGCCACCTGGGAAGCAGGAGTAGCCAATTGGATGGCCTG
>NW_024070573.1:0-11650 GCF_014754425.2 Oryx dammah
GGAATCAAGGTGAGACCTGAGGGAGCAGCTTGGGGTGAAGACACAGAAGGAAGAGGAGATCCAGGAAAGTACCTGCTTCATGGGACAGATTCTGTCTTCCTTTCAAGTCTTCAGAACAGGCTCTGTTCTGAGGCTGGAACAACTGACTCCCAAGTCTCAGAAGGAACACACACGTGCACACACACATTCATGACCAACCTGCAAACGTGCTGTGGGCAGTGAGGCTCCACAGGCTCACACGTGTACCACGTGGAACACGTAACTTCTGGGGCAGGAAGGAGAGAAACTAGAGAGTCGCACGGGGTTTCCATGCCTCTGCTCAGAAGTGACACAGGTGGCAACACCCACGTTTCATTGGCCAGAATGAGTCACTGGGAGATAGAAAAGCAGCCACTTGATGAAACTACTATTGATGCCACATCCTTGGTAGCTATGCTGTCAGTTTTTTTTTCTTGCCTTGGTGAAGTTTCTGAGGTACAATTTTGTGCAGAAAGTAAATGTCATTAGACCGTCCCCAGAATGGGATTTGAAGAAGACCTTCTGTATCTGGTTCCTTCGTCTGGTGTGTCTCTGGCTCCTTACTCCACTTCTATCTGTGCTGAGTGGGAGTAGTCAGATTCGTGTCTCCCCTGCCCCCACCACCCTCCCCACTCAGCATCACTAACGCAGGGTGGTTTTCAGCATTTGTTTATGCATTCATTTCTTTATTTATCCACTATTTGTTAAGCTCTCTCTATGTGTCTTTACTTGACTTTAAAGAGATATTGAAGAGTAAGACACAATACTTCCTCTCAAGAAGTCTCCACTTTGGAGACAGTGAGCAAAGTTTTACAGATTAAATAAACAGCAGTAATTTTGAGCTGGAGGTATTAGAAAGAACTCACAGATGTGACAACTCTGTGCTTTTAAAAACAAGAGAAGATTTATGAATTTTCTTTCTGTAATAGGCTTAAAAATGTGTCCTCTAGAATTGAAATATACATAAATGTAATATTCTCTATTTTTATCACTGATTTCATCTTGTGCACTAGCAAGGGATGTATGTGTGGACTGAAAGTTCCATAAAGTTAACATACTCTCCCATTTAAAATTTATCCCTCAACTTAGCTCGGGTTCATGGTAATAACTGTCTTGTCATTTCCAGTTCAAGCTCCCTGCTGAGACTGGTTTTCCTCTATTTCAGGAGGTGTCTTTTCGTCTCTCCTCCCACAGATGGTGTCTGGGCTGGGAGGTCTTCTTCCTTTCGAACAGCAGCAGGGAAGGACCCTTGGTCTGCATGCTCTCCACTTAGAATCTGCTTGTCCTTGATTTATTAGCTTTTATCTGCTCTTGTCTCTGGTATCCGATGTTGCACTATGGAGGAATGAATGAGGCCAATTCAGTGCCACACTCTTTGTTCGATGTTTCTGGTTATGACTGTAAAGGGCTGAACAGAGGTGATGGGCTGGACCTCAGCCAGCTCATGACCTTGCTCTTTCCTTCATGCTCTTGTGATGAAGTGGTCTTTGGTAAAGGAGTCTTTACTAACCTTGGTCCCATCCACGCAAGGAATGCAGATGGAGAAGGGGGTCTCCAATGCTTTGGTGTAACAATTCAGTTAATAATTTTCCTTTAGAGTTGTATACTTCTTTTTTTCAGATTTTATTTTATTATGATTATTATTATTTACTTTACAATATTGTGTTGGTTTTGCCTCTTTTTTAAAATATAAATTTATTTATTTTAACTCGAGGTTAATTACTTTGCAATATTGTATTGGTTTTGCCATACATCAACATGAATCCGCCACAGGTATACACGTATTCCCCATCCTGAACACCTCTCCCTCCTGCCTCCCCGTAATGATTTGGGAGATTGGCATTGAAACATGTATACCTTTTTTTAAATTTTATTTTTACTTTATTTTACTTTACAACACTGTATGGAGAATGGCGTTGAAACATGTATACCTCTTTTTTAATTTAAAAATATTTTGTATTTTAGTCTGTCTGATTGGTCCTAAGGAAATTTTCCTCAAGCAAGCAGGTTTAATTATTAACTTTCCCAGCAAAGAGATTACTGAACCTCTGACCACCGTATTTTCATGGTGATGTGGGAATAATAATGCTATATGTTGTATTGCTTTAGAATCCATAAGGACAAATAGATAGCCTAAGTAAAAGAACAAGATTCTTTCTGCTCTTTACTTCTGTACTTCTAATTCAACATGGAAGATGCTTAAGTTTTTTTGCAGCAAAATTTCTTCCTGTTACAGTTGTGTGTGGTTTGAATTGAAAATGTGCCAGATGATAAATACATAAACATCCTGACCACTTGGTCATATCTGATTAAGACAGAACAGGAGGCTTCATGGTCCTCACCTGTCAGTGTGCTGTGGTTTGTCTTCTTTATCTTCAGATATATAGAGAAATTTGCAGCGTTTATGCATGTTTAGAGCTGGCTCTCTCAGCACTGCTCTTATACTGGGGCTTGGTTGTTTCTAGTTATTGAAGTTTACTGCGTTCATTGCATAAAGGTGTTGAAGTGAACCACATATAGCTCATACCATTTAACAGTATTGAAATATCATTGAAACGAATTATGCAGCTTGCACTGTGCTGTTACATCCTGACAACAAGTTAAACTATTTCTCAAAAGATTTCTTTTTGATTGAAATGATTTGTGTAAAATACCAGGCTGACATTCATTCATTTAGGTATACAAGAGACATCATTACGATTTTTAGTTAGCCAAGCACTGGGGATATGGAGGTGAATTAGACCCAAAATGTTTTACCAAGTACATTCGAGTTTATAAAGTAAAATGATTAAGTAAACAACTTAATTCACAAAAGCTCACCAATGTAAGGTCGAGGTTCTTGAGCAGTTACATGGAGCACAGAGAGGAGTGATGTGTGGAAGACTCACAACTCTGAATGGCACCAAGGACCATCACAGCATGTGGCTCCTGGGAGAGTTCTGACAGCCTCAGGCAAGGCTCCAGGTAACAGAATGGAATTCCTGTTCTAGAGTCCTGGCGTTCCTGGGATGAGATGGTGGGTGATGCCCTAACACTGCTTCTCTACTACTACGTGTGTGTGTGTGTGTGTGTGTGTGTGTGTGTGTGTGTGTGTTAGTCGCTCAGCTGTGACCAACTCATTGTGACTCCATGGACTGTGACCCCTCCAGGCTCCTCTGTCCATGGGATTTCCCAGGAAAGAATACTGAAGTGGGTTGTCATTTCCTTCTCCAGAGAATCTTCCTGACCCAGGGATCGAACTCGGATGTCCTGCATTGCAGGCAGATTCTTTATCATCTGAGCCATCAGGAAAGCAGGTTAACAATAGTACATAATACTGCTACTATGTGCTACTGCTATTGCCTGGAAAGTTCTGTGGACAGAGGAACCTGGCATGGATTCGCAAGGTGTTGGCCACGACTGAGCACATCAGCATCAGCACATGTACTACTGTTAACCAGTGTTGTCAGATCACATGCTCATGCTAGCTCACTCAATCCTCACCAAATTCAGTCATCTTGGTAGGATCATAGCCCTCCTTTTACTAACCAGAGAGTGTAAGAACCCTCTTCAAGGCCCACACTTGGCATGTGGCTAAACTGTGAGTCAAGACCAGGCAGTCTGGCTCCCAAGCCTGTTTTCCTGACCCCTGTACTGCACTCTCTCATGTTCATTGTGGACATTAGGGTTAGTCTCCTCCCTAAAAGTTTCCTCTTTCAAATCTTTGATGAGATTGGATACGGAGATTTCTTTGTGTGTCAGAAAGATGTAGCTTCATCCAAGGGTGAGTTGGTCCATGTTGACCCTGCACCCCCAGCTCTAGGGTGGAGGGTGCTGTGGGGACAGGCTGCCAGCCCTGAGTTTGCCACTCCTTAGAGCCTACCTCTTTCTATAAAGTGTCTGGAGCTGCTGACAGCATCTTCCCTGTGAGATCTCCATCCCAAGTTGAGATCGTGTGTACCTGGTTCACTAAACGCATCCCTGTGTCATCCTGTGGGAGGGATACTGGACCCCAGGAAGCATGTCCCATGTTCTAGGTGTCTGGCTGGTGGTTTCTGGTGATGGTGTGGAGTCCATAACTGGGTAAGGAATGATGACTCTGGGCCCAGAGGGAGTAGGGCATCAATTCTAAGCAGACTGAGCAGATCCTGGTCTTACTTCAACAACTGAGTGTGAATTTTGATTTTGATATTTATAATCAGTTTTTATGAGTAATCTGTTAAAGCTCCAGATATAGAAGGAGATGGGTTCAGGTACATTCATGGGGCTTGAGAGTGAGAGGACCAGATGACAAGGAAGTGATTCGTGCATAAATGATGGGTAAATATTAGCCTATTTAGAGGAAGAAAAGCATGTGTTCAACTGTCTTTTCTCCCAGGTCTCAATAGGAAGGCCAGGCATGGCGGGACAGAGAAGTTGTGTCTGCTGACTGGGATGAGGGGTCCCTCTGGTGGGGGAGGTGGCAGGGCTGTGGACTCACCTGCAGCTGCCCTCAGTGTTGGCCCTACTGAGACCTTACAGGGGGCCATGGGTGGCTCTTGAAGCTGTCTCTGAGCTCCGGTGCGGCCTCTGGGGCCTGTGTGTCACAGATGCTTCCTTCCACGTCTGTGCTGAAAAGATGGAGTCAGGATGAGGGGGCCTCAGGGTGGGCTTGTGTGGACCACAGGGCTGCATCATGGGAATCTTGAGCCTGAGGGGGCATGAGGAAAGGGGGCAGCACATTAGTGACCATGAATTTCGATGGGGAGCTCTGTCTTGCATCCCTTATGGCCCTTCTCAGTCTCTCTTTTCATCCCTGGGGTACCTTCTGGGGGAGCAGCTGGGAGCTTCTCTGATGAGTGGAAACAGAACAAGGCAGCAATGGCTACACTGGACATCATCCCTTCTGCTTGGATCTGTCCCCTCAACCCACCTGGGCTTCCATTCTTGCCTCCACCTTTGCTCTTAAATGCAGAACAGAGGAGGTGGGTTCATTGGTGGTTTCAGGCAGCATGAACCCCTTTCTCTTCTCTGCTTCACTCACCCCTTCTTTCCCCCTGCCTGCAGCTATCATGTAGCAGACTTTCTATTTCCCCATCTCTCTGAAGCTGTTCCCTTAAATTATATTTTGCGTCTTCTTTAGTTATGGTTTAAAATACAAATGTATCCTGAATCTTATCAAACCATACTCTCAGCATATAAAGGGGGTACATGTGAGGTTTAGAAAACGTTAGTCTTTCTAAAGTAGAATTTTCTTGTTTTCATTGTTTAGTCACTTAGTCGTGCCCAACTCATTTCGACACGGTGGACTGTAGCTGGCCAGGCCATTCTGTCTGCAGAATTCTCCAGGCAAGAATACTGGAGTGGGTTGCCATTTCCTTCTCCAGGGGATCTTCCCGACACAGGGATGGAATCCACGTCTCTTGCTTTGTGGGTGGATTCTTTCCTGCTGAGCCATCAGTGAAGCCCCATGTTTTCTTCTATAGATCCCTGCTCCTATTTTGATGGGCTAGAGTTGAATGACAACTACTACTTTCTCTTTGTCTCCTTTAATAGCAATCTCTTTCTCTCTGTCAGCATTATTATGACTAGCTGAAAGAGAGACTTCACATAAAATTAAATACAATAAAGGGAAAGGGATCTAACACGTCTGAATGTCCCTATAGGGACCCCGCCTGCCAATGCAGGAGAAGCAGATTGGATCCTTGAGTCAGAAAGATCCCTTTAGAAGGAAATGGCAACCCCATCCAGTATTATTGCCTGGGAAATCCATTGGACAGAGAAGGCTGGCGAGCTACAGTCCATGGCTTGTAAAGAGTCAGACACGACTGAGCATGCTGGCACTTGCTCCAGGCCCCAGTCTCCAGATCATTCTGAGAAGGGGGAAAACCCTGCAATCTCATCCCCCAAACTTGATGGGTCTCACTTCATGCCTTCACAGTCACTGTGAATTCCTGTACTTCTGGTCATCATTTTCTGCTGACCTGATAAATACACTCGTATTTCAAGGTGTGCTTCTCAAAAACATATATATGCATATACATGCATATATATGCTTCCCTGGTGGCTCAGAGGTTAAAGCGTCTGCCTCCAATGCGGGAGACCCGGGTTCGATCCCTGGATCGTGAAGATCCCTGGAGAAGGAAATGGCAAATCTCCAGTATTCTTGCCTGGAGAAACCCATGGACTGAGGAGCCTGATGGGCTGTAGTTCACCGGGTCACAAAGAGTCAGACACGACTGAGTGACTTTACTTACTTACTTATGCACATATTGATTTTCAATTTATAATAATTCACTGAACTGAAAATTCATGCTTTCGACACTTTTTTTGTATGTATGCTATACATCAAATTAAAAAGCTAAAAACTAAAAAAAAAAAAAAAAAAAAAGACTTATTGTAGTTCTCTGCTTCTACCCTGAGTTCAGTGCTAGGGAAGATCAATACTTGATTCTACAAAAGTTATTCTCCACGGGTCAGCAGATCCCACACCCAGACCCTGTGAGATCTCACAGTCTTCAGATATTGACCAGGGTGATCAGGGGAGAGAAAGGCACTCATGATTTCTGATGAACCATTTCTACCCAATCCCAGTGGTGGGACCCAGCTCTTAGGACTACAGAAGCAGGAGGTTAAAGGACCGTGTTGCTCATATAAGGAGATGTTGAAGATTCAGAAGCTCATTGGTTTCTGAGCTTCAGAAAGTGGCAGATGCAGCCTCCGATAGTGCCTGAAATGGTGAAAGGCATCGCTATTGGCTCTCAGGAGGGAGGGTGTAAGGGGTGGTCTATATAGACTCCGGTCGGCACCCTGACGCCTCCTCGCAGGCTGATCCTGCAGCTGGGACTGTGACCTTGAGGACGTGGGGTCAGGATGGCTCTGGGCAGACACCTCTCCCTGCGGGGACTCTGTGTCCTCCTCCTCGGCACCGTGGTGGGTGGTCAAGGTAAGAGCTGCCCCTCTGTCCTGGGTCCACAGCGGGCAGGCGTCTGGAGTTCTGGAGGTGAGCCTCAGTGTTTCTGACCGAAAAAGAACCATGCTGATGTGAATACTGGTCCCTCTTCTATGGGGGGGGGGGTCCATTGGTCCTAGCGGCAGATTTTACAGAGCATTGAGGTTTTGTCTGGACAGAGCTGGGTCACCCTGTGTCCTCTCCGCTGTCTCCCTTGTTTTCAGGGAGCTTCTAGGAGTCCCAGTGGCCCTCAGTGTGTGGAAGGTCCAGTGACTGACCCCAGAGGGGACTCTGGGCTGTTCCCACATGCTCCACGTGCCTGGTGTGTGAGCACTGCCCCTGGGTCCCCGTGTTTTCTGTGTCTTCGCTCCTGTAGGCTCTGTGATTGTGTGTGTGTGTGTGTGTGTGTGTGTATGTGGGCAGGTGAGAAGTGTGTGAGGGTGTGTATGTGTGAGGGTGTATGTGGGTGTGAAGAGTGTATGTGTTTGTGGAGTGTGTGAAGAGTGTGCAAGTGATGTATTAAGGTGTGTGAGGAGTATGTGTGGGTGAGGGTGGGTGAGTGAGGCTGAGTGAGGAGTATGTGAGGGTGTGTAAGGCTGTGTGTGTGTGGGGGAGTGTGTGAGCCTGTGTGTGTGTGTGGGGGGAAGTGTGTGAGCCTGTGTGTGTGTGTGGGGGGAGTGTGTGAGCCTGTGTGTGTTTGTGTGTGTGTGTGTGTCAGTGTGTGTGAGAGGAGGTGGAGTCTGTCTGTGTGGAACAGGGCTGCTGAGCATGGACTGAGTCCGTTGGTCTGTGAAGCACACAGGGTGTCCACAGGGCTGGGTGTCACAGCCGCTGCATGTAACTGGATCAGAGATAATTGTACACCTGGCTGCCTCTCTCTGGCTCCTCTCCCCCATCTCTTGGGCTCCCCTCTGCTTGTTGCCTTGTCTGCCTAGCACTGGGCTCTGTGAGAGGCTCTGTCTGCTGGCCTCATCTGTTCCCATCAGGTGTCTATTAAGGAGCAGAGAAGCCCGCATCCAGGAGAGGGGACCTCTTGTCTGTTCAGTTCAGTTCAGTCGCTCACTGGTGTCTGACTCTGTGGTCCCATGGACCGCAGCACGCCAGGCCTCCCTGTCCATCAGCAACTCCTGGAGTCTACCTGAACTCATGTCCATTGAGTCGGTGATGCCATCCAACCATCTTATCCTCTGTCATCCCCTTCTCCTCTCATCTTCTCTCTTTCCCAGTGTCAGGGTCTTTTCAGACGTGTCAGCTCTTCACATCAGGTGGCCAAAGTATTGGAGTTTCAGCTTCAACATCAGTCATTCCAATGAACGACTTGTTCCTCTGTTTTTAAAGATCAGTTGACGTGCAACCCCATGTGTATAAGTTCCCAAGTCCCTGCCCTGGTCCCTGTGACTCATTTCCTGATGTGCTGGGGTCCTGGGACGGTCTTTTCCCCTCCCAGGATCTGCTGTGACTCTGTAGGGAGCCCTTTCTCCGTGCCCTCTCCTGTCCCTCCCTGGAGCTGCTTTCCCCTGAGTGAGAGTGGAGCATGTTACATATCCTTCTGTTGTGGTCTGCAAGGTTTCTTTGGATATATCCGCTGATCTCCTTATGGGAGTCCTCTTGGGTGACAGAATTCTTTTCTACTCTTTAGACTTTTAGAATTCTCTCTTTTTCTTTGCATTTGAACAGTTTACTCTGTGAGTCTTGGAGAAGGTTGCTTTGGATTGAAATTTTGGGGTGACTTATTAGCTTCTTGAACTTAGATGTCCAGATCTTTCCCCAGGTTTGGAAATTCACAGCCTGTCTTTCTGTTTTAATTATCTACTTTAGGCTGTGCTCGGTCTCCTTGCTGCACGCGGGCTTTCTCTAGCTGCAGTGAGCAGGGGCTACTCCTCACTGCAGTGTGCAGGCTTCTCACTGCAGGGGCTTCTCTTGGTGCAGAGCACAGGCTCTGGGTGCACACGTTTCAGCAGCTGGGGCACGCTGGCTTAGATGCTCTGCGGCATGTGGAGTCTTCCTGGACCAGGGATTGAACCCATGTCCCCTGCTTTGGTAGGTGGATTCTTAACCACTACACCACCAGGGAAGACCTCAGCCATTAATTCCTTTCTCCTTCACTTCTTCTGCTATGACTCCAGTCCGTACATTATTTTTTCTCTTTATGGTCTCCACTGGCTTTCTATATTCCTTTCATTCTCTTTTGGCTCCTCGATTTGGATGCTTTCAACTAATCTTTCTTCTAACACATTGATTCTTTTTTCTTTTTCTTTCCCTTGGTCAAGTCTGTTGTTGAATCTCTGTATTGAATTCTTCAGTTTACTCATTTTATTGTGCATGTTAAGTTGCCTCAGTCATGTCTGACTCTTTGTGACCCTATGACTGTAGCCCACCAGGCTCCTCTGTCCATAGGATTCTCCATGCAAGCATACTGAAGTGGGTTGCCATATACTCTTCCAGGGGATCTTTCGGACCCAGGGATCGAACCCGAGTCTCTTACATTTCCTGCACTTGCAGACAGGTTCTTTAACACTAGCGCCACCTGGGAAGCCCATTCATTTATTATTCAGCTTCAAAATATCTGGTTGAAGAATTGAAGAAGTGAAAGTCACTCAGTCATGTTTGACTCTTTGTGCCCTCATGGGTACACAGTCCATGGAATTCTCCAGGCCTTACTGGAGTGGGTAGTCTTTCCCTTCTTCAGGGGGTCTTCCCAACCCAAGGATCAAACCCGTGTCCTCAGCATTGCAGACTGATTCTCTACCAGCTGAGCCACAAGAGAAGACCAAGAGAAGACTGGAGTGGGTAGCCTATTCCTTCTCCAACAGATATTCCTGACCCAGGAATTGAACTGGGGTCTCCTGCATTGCAGGTGGATTCTTTACCAACTGAGCCATCAGAGAATCGCAAAATATTTGGTTAGTTTTTTTTTTTTTTCTTAATAGTCTTCTGATGCTGGCAAAGATTGAAGGTGGGAAGAGAAGGGGATGACAGAGAATGAGATGCTTGCATGGCAACGCTGACTGAATGGATATGAGTCTGAGTAAACTCCGGGAGTTGGTGATGGATAGGGAGGCCGGGCGTACTGTAGTCCATGGGGTCTGAAAAAATCAGACACGACTGAGCGACTGAACTGAACTGAACTGAACACTGGTAATGTCTCCATCTATGATGTTCCTACTAATGAACTCCTTTTTATATGCAGAAACCAGAGTCATCTTATGACTTAATCACTAAAGTGACATCTGATCACTTTTGTCAAATTCCATTTCTTAGATGCATGTAATAGGTACATTGGAGTGTGGAATTACACAAAGACATGAACACCAGATGGCAGGAATAACCAGGATATTTTAGAGGCTGTTACCCAGCCCTCTGTTCCTGAGCTGGATGAGATGCTCCCTATGGACAGGGAAGGAGAGGGAGGATTCCTCCCTGGATCCCGGCCATGAGCTGTAACTGAGACGGGGAAGCTGGGCCTTAGGAGCCTTGGGCGCATCTACAGGGAGGGCAGCATCCAGATTCTCTGAAGGCCTGTCCTCGGTGGTGTCCCTGGAGCTGGTTCTACAGGCTCCTAAGAAATACCTGGTGCCTCCCTTCCAGCTCCGTGTTCAGTGATGGCACATTAGGGGCTTAGAGTTGGCCATGGTGGGAATGCTTATACTACAGAGGTCAGGAAATACTATATCCCATGCACTGTTTTGCTCCTCAGAGAGCTAATGTTTTAAATATTGTACCACTCTAAGTCTCCTAAAATCTTTTCCGTGTCGTGTGTCTCTTTTGCAGTACTGGAGCTGAGGCTGAAGGATGGAGCCCACCGCTGTGAGGGGAGAGTGGAAGTGAAGCACCAAGGAGAATGGGGCACAGTGGTTGATGGCAGCTGGAGGTTGAACGATGCATCTGTAGTGTGCAGACAGCTGGGGTGTGGAGCTGCCATTGGTATTCCTAAACAGGCTTATTTTGGACCAGGAGTTGGCCCTATTTGGCTTTTGTATACTTCATGTAAAGGGGTAGAGTCAACTGTCAGTGACTGTAGGCATTCTAATATTAAAGACTATCGTAATGATAGCTATATCCACGACTGGGATGCTGGAGTAGTCTGCTCAGGTAAGTCCTGTCTGGTCTGTGTGGGGATCTCTAGCAGGAAAAGCCTTTGTCTCATCATCAGAATGACTCGAGATTATGGATACAGCCTTTAGAACATGCTTGGGTAAAGGGTCTTTGTGATGTGTTGCAGGAGGCAGAGGTGAGGTCAAAAGTTTCATACAGATTCAGCTTCTGAATTTGACATCTGTGACACAGTCTCAGCATGATAATTATTCTGTATTCTTTGACATAATGGTCAGTAGGGTGTGTCTAGATTGATGGGGGGTGTGTCACAGGAGAGTTGTCGGCAACAAGGTTTCTTATCCTCATTGGTCCTAAAAGTCAGAGTCACCACACTCCATCAGGTTGGTATGTGGGTGATGTGCCAATAGAACAGGCTCAACCAAGCAATGGTGACCCCAAAAGGGCATGTGAAGACCCATGGACAAGTGACAATGCCCCGAGTCATGGTACAGTTACACAGGAAAATGTGTGAGAGAAATTCAATGGTGCATTTAAATGTCCCTAGGTCACAGTCAGAGGAGGCCAGAAGCGGGACTCGTGGCAGGGAAAATCTCACCACACTGGTGTTCCTGGTGATCGAGTGGGGAGCTCACACCACATTTGCAGGGACGTTGAGGGAGCAGGAAA
>NW_024070574.1:0-11643 GCF_014754425.2 Oryx dammah
TTGCTTAACAGTTCTCTTCCACATGACCTTGTCAAGGGTGGGATCTCTTGTGGTGGCTCCGGGCATCTCCCCCTTTTTTATTTTTTAAGACAGATGTAACTTAGTCGTGAGCTTTTGAGTGTTCTGTTGAAGAGTTTTGACAACACAAGGAAGAATAATTATGAGAAGCAGAATAAAAACAGCTAGTGCAGCATAACTAAAGACAGTAGACAGAATATTTTTTCCAGAAATGAAATTAGAAAATGTATGGGAAAAGGTCACTTGTTGCTTTTGTGGCAGTAAAATTTAATCGGGAGTGTTCCAAGGTCTCTACCTGACCGTTATGTTTTCCCAAATCTAAACTAATGTTGGAGCCATTCCATACCCTTGAAACATGATTTTTAATTCCCTCTTAGTTACAAATCTATCTCGTTTACCCTCAGGGGTGTCACATAAATTTACTGCAGTTGGCACAACAGGACAATGTCAACTCTACTTTTAAAACCTACAATTCAGGGGGCGGTCCTAAGATGGCAGAGGAATAGGATGGGGAGACCACTTTCTCCCTCACAAATTCATCAAAAGAACATTTCAACGCTGAGTAAATTCCACAAAACAACTTCTGAATGCTGGCAGAGGACATCAGGCACCCAGAAAAGCATATCATTGTCTTCAAAAACAGGTAGGAAAAAATATAAAAGATGAAAAAAGAGACAAAGGAGGTAGGGAGGGAGCTCCATCCCCGGAAGGGAGTCCCATCCTGGGAAGAGACTCTTAAGAAGAGAGATTTCCAAACACCAGAAAACATTCTCACTGCCGAGTCTATGGCAAGCCTTGGAAGCACAGAGGGCAACATAACAGAAAGGGAAAATAAGTAAATAATTAAAACCAACAGATTACAAGCCCAACAGTAACTCCCCCAGCGGAAAAGCAGTGCAGATGCCCGCATCCGCCATTAGCAAGTGGGGGCTGGACAGGGAGGCCCCGGAGGTGCAGGCTGCAGTGCTTTTTAAGAATCAGGCCACTGCGGGAGGTGCGGGCTGCAGTGCTTTTTTAAGAATCTGGCCGGAACTCCCTGCGCATGACCAGAGCAAACTAACTTCAGCTAGCAAACCAGACTGTGGGATAGCTACCACGCGAAACACTCAAACATAAGACATCGCCAGGACCACGCACAGAACAAAAGATGGAACGGAAATAGCCGGCTGCAGAACATCCCCCTCCGGTGACAGGCAGCTAAAGCCTTAAGGACTGGAAGGGGGCAATCGCAGCCCAAGAGAGACATTACCTACCAAAATGCAAGCAGGCTTCTTTGCTAACTAAGACTTCTGGGGGTTCTGGACAGTCATCATCTGCCTGAAAAGGAACACCAGCAGTACACCCAGAAAACTGAGCAGCAGGGAAAGGCAATAAGTTGCAGCAACTGCGCTCGCCTAACTCCTGAGCTACTCGGACCTGAGAAGGGCACAAATCGCAGGCCCAACCAAATCTGCACCTCTGAGGTCTACCTGAGCGCTGAGCCTGAGCGGCTTAGACCAAGGAGGTGCATGAAGCCTAGGGCTGGCCTCAGATGGTTCCCCGGTTCCCTGGTGGACCAACATAGAGCCTGAGCGGTTGTGTGCTGCGAGCAGGGGCAAGCCCAGCGTGGATGAGACACTGCAAGCACACACCAGTAATATTTGCTTGCAGCATCCCTCCCTCCCCACAGCGCAACTGAACAAGTGAGCCTAAAAAAAAAAAGTGTCCACCCCTGCCCTCCCTGAGTCAAGACAGAAATCAGACGCTGAAGAGACCAGCAAACAGAAGAAATTAAACAGAGTGAACCACCTTGGAAGTGACCCCACACTGCCCACAACACCAGAGAAAGGGCCAGATATATCTTTACTATTTTTATGATCATTCTTTTTTTTTTATGTTGATGTTCTTGTGTGATTGTTTTTTCTTCTTTTCTTTTTCTTCTTTTTTTTAAATTCCTTAAATTTTTAAGTCCTCTGCTTCTCTAATTTTTATTTTCAAAACCTACTATTACTTTTCAAAGAAAAAAAAAAAGACCCTATTTTTAAAGCAAACATCGTATATAGCCTTTTTGTGGTTGATGTTATTGTTTTTTAATAATTCTTGTGGCTTGGTTTTTTTTCTTCTTCTTCCTCTTCTTCTTCTTCTTTTCTTTAATATTGTATTTTTGAAAATCCAATCTCTACTCCAGATTTTTAATCTTTGCTTTTTGGTATTTGTTGTCAATTTTGTACATTTGAAAACCCAATCTTTAGTACCAAATTTTACCTGAGAACAAGATTACTGGCTTGACCACTCTCTCCTCCTTTGGACTCTCCTTTTTCTTCACCAGGTGGCCTCTGTCTCTTCCCGCCCCCTTCTCTTCTCTACCCAACTCTGTGAATCTCTGTGTGTTCCAGACGGTGGAAAACACTCAGGGTACAGGTTACTGGCCGGATCTGTCTCTCTCCATTTCATTTCCCTCTTTTATCCTCCTGGCCACCTCTGTCTACTTCCTCCCTCTCCTCTTCCCTGTATAACTCTGTGAACACCACTGAGCAGTCCAGACTGTGGAGTGCACATAAGGAAGTGATTACTGGCTAGCTTGCTCTTTCCTCTTTTGATCCCACCTCATCTCATTCCAGTCACCTCTAACTACCCCTCCCTCTTCTCTTCTCCATGTAACTCAGTGAACCTCTCTGGGTGTCCCTCAATGTGGAGACACCTTTCATCTTTAACCTAGATGTTTTATATTTGGTGCTGTATACATGGAGAAGTCTTGAGGCTATTGTAAAAATAAAACTGAAAACCAGAAGCAGGAGGCTTAAGTCCAAATCCTGAGAACATCAGAGAAATCCTGAATCCAGGGAATATTAATCTATAGGAGCTCATCAACATCTCCATACCTACACTGAAACCAAGCACCACCCAAGGGCCAACAAGTTCCAGAGCAAGACATACCATGCAAATTCTCCAGCAACACAGGAACACACCCCTGAGCTTCAATATACAGGCAGCTCAAAGTTGCTCCAAAACAATTGACGTCTCATAACCCATTACTGGACACTTCATAGCACTCCAGAGAGAAGAAATCCAGCTATACCCACCAGAACTCCAACACAAGCCTCCTTAACCAAGAAACCTTGACAAGCCACTGATACAACCCCACCCACAGTGAGGAAACTCCACAATAAAGAGAACTCCACAAATTGCCAGAATGCAGAAAGGCCACACCAAACACAGCAATATAACCAAGATGAAGAGAGAGAGGAATACCCAGCAGGTAAAAAAACATGATAGATGCCCACCAAACCAAACAAAAGAGGAAGAGATAGGGAATCTACCTGAGAAAGAATTCCAAATATTGATAGTGAAAATGATCCAAAATCTTGAAATCAAAATAGAATCACAGATAAATAGTCTGGAGTCAAGGACTGAGAAGATGCAAGAAACTTTTAACAAGGATCTAGAAGAAATAAAAAAGAGTCAATATATAATGAATAATGCAATAAATGAGGTCAGAAAAACTCCGGAGGCAACAAATAGTAGAATAACGGAGGCAGAAGATGGGATTAGTGAAATAGAAGATAGAATGGTAGAAATAAATGAATCAGAGAGGAAAAAAGAAAAACGAATTAAAAGACATGAGGACAATCTCAGAGACCCCCAGGACAATATGAAATGCTCCAACATTCGAATAATAGGAGTCCCAGAAGAAGACAAAAATAAAGACCATGAGAAAATACTTGAGGAGATAATAGTTGAAAACTTCCCTAAAATGGGGAAGGAAATAATCACCCAAGTCCAAGAAACCCAGAGAGTTCCAAACAGGATAAACCCAAGGCGAAACACTGCAAGACATATATTAATCAAATTAACAAAGACCAAACACAAAGAACAAATATTAAAAGTAGCAAGGGAAAAATAACACACAAGGGGATTCCCATAAGGATAACAGCTGATCTTTCAACAGAAACTCTTCAGGCCAGGAGAAAATGGCAAGACATACTTAAAGTGATGCAAGAAAATAAGCTACAGCCCAGATTACAGTACCCAGCAAGGATCTCATTCAAATATGAAGGAGAAATCAAAAGCTTTACAGACAAGCAAAAGCTGAGAGAATTCAACACCACCAAACTAGCTCTCCAACAAAGGATAATCTTTAGACAGGAAACACTAAAAGGGCATATAAACCCGAACCCAAAACAACAAAGTAAATGGCGACAGGATCATACTTATTAATAATTACCTTAAACGTAAGTGGGTTGAATGCCCCAACCAAAAGGCAAAGACTGGCTGAATGGATACAAAAACAAGACCCTTTATATGCTGCCTACAAGAGACCCACCTCAAAACAAGGGACACATACAGACTGAAAGTGAAGGGCTGGAAAAAGATATTCCACGCAAATAGAGACCAAAAGAAAGCAGGAGTAGCAATACTCATATCCAATAAAATAGACTTTAAAACAAAGGCTGTGAAAAGAGACAAAGAAGGCCACTACATAATGATCAAAGGATCAATCCAAGAAGAAGACATAACAATTATAAATATATATGCACCCAACATAGGAGCACCACAATATGTAAGGCAAATGCTAACAAGTATGAAAGGGGAAATTAACAATAACACAATAATAGTGGAAGACTTTAATACCCCACTCACACCTATGGACAGATCAACTAAACAGAAAATTAACAAAGAAATGCAAACTTTAAATGATACAATAGACCAGTTAGACCTAATTGATATCTATAGGACTTTTCACCTCAAAACAATGAATTTCACCTTTTTCTCAAGTGCTCATGGAAACTTCTCCAGGATAAATCACATCCTGGGCCATAAATCTAACCTTGATAAATTCAAAAAAAAAATCGAAATCATTCCAAGCATCTTTTCTGACCATAATGCATTAAGATTAGATCTCAATTACAGGATAAAAACTATTACAAATTCCAACATATGGAGGCTGAACAACACGCTTCTGAATAACCAAAAAAAATCACAGAAGAAATCAAAAAAGAAATCAAAATATGCATAGAAATGAATGAAAATGAAAACATAACAACCCAAAACCTGTGGGACACTATAAAAGCAGTGCTAAGAGGAAAGTTCATAGCAATACAGGCATACCTCAAGAAACAAGAAAAAAGTCAAATAAATAACCTAACTCTACACCTAAAGCAACTAGAAAAGGAAGAAATGGAGAACCTGAGAGTTAGTGGAAGAAAAGAAATCTTAAAAATTAGGGCAGAAATAAATGCAAAAGAAACAAAAGAGAGCATAGAAAAAATCAACAGAGAAAAAGCTGGTTCTTTGAAAGGATAAATAAAATTGACAAACCATTAGCCAGACTCATCAAGAAACAAAGGGAGAAGAATAAAATCAATAAAATTAGAAATGAAAATGGAGAGATCACAAAAGAAAACACAGAAATACAAAGGATCATAAAAGACTACTATCAGCAATCATATGCCAATAAAATGGACGACCTGGAAGAAATGGACCAATTCTTAGAAAAGTCCAACTTTCCAAAACTGAACCAGGAAGAAATAGAAAATCTTAACAGACCCATCACAAGCACAGAAATTGAAACTGTAATCAGAAATCTTCCAGCAAACAAAAGCCCAGACGGCTTCACAGCTGAATTCTACCAAAAATTTTGAGAAGAACTAACACCTATCCTATTCAAACTCTTCCAGAAAATTGCAGAGGAAGGTAAACTTACAAACTCATTCTATGAAGCCACCATCACCCTAATACCAAAACATGACAAAGATGCCACAAAAAAAGAAAACTACAGGCCAATATCACTGATGAACATAGATGAAAAATTCCTCAACAAAATTCTAGCAATCAGAATCCAACAACACATTAAAAAGATCATACACTATGACCAAGTGGGCTTTATCCCAGGGATCCAAGGATTCTTCAATATCTGCAAATCAATCAATGTAATTCATCACATTAAAAAATTGAAAAATAAAAGCAATATGTTTATCTCAACAGATGCAGAGAAGGCCTTTGACAAAATTCAACATCCATTTATGATAAAAACTCTCCAGAAAGTAGGAATAGAAGGAACATATTTCAACTTAATAAAAGCTATATATGACAAACCCACAGCAAACATTATCCTCAATGGTGAAAAATTGAAAGCATTTCCCCTAAAGTCAGGAACAAGACAAGGGTGCCCACTTTCACCGCTACTATTCAACATAATTCTGGAAGTTTTGGCCACAGCAATCAGGGCAAAAAAAGAAATAAAAGGAATCCAAATTGGAAAAGAAGAAGTAAAACTCTCACTGTTTGCAGATGACATGATCCTCTACATAGAAAATCCTAAAGACTCCACCAGAAAATTACTAGAGCTAATCAATGAATATAGTAAAGTTGCAGGATATAAAATCAACACTCAGAAATCCCTTGCATTCCTTGCACTAATAATGAGAAAGTAGAAAAATGAAATTAAGGAAAAAATTCCATTCACCATTGCAACGAAAAGAATAAAATACTTAGGAATATATCTACCTAAAGAAACTAAAGACCTATATATTGAAAACTATAAAACACTGATGAAAGAAATCAAAGAGGACACTAATAGATGGAGAAATATACCATTCATGGATTGGAAGAAAAAATATAGTGAAAATGAGTATAGTACCAAAAGCAATCTATAGATTCAATGCACTCCCTATCACGCTACCAGCGGTATTTTTCACAGAACTAGAACAAATCAAGATTTGTATGGAAATACAAAAAACCTCGAATAGCCAAAGCAATCTTGAGAAAGAAGAATGGAATTGGAGGAATCAACTTGCCTGACTTCAGGCTCTACCACAAAGCCACAGTCATCAAGACAGTATGGTACTGGCACAAAGACAGAAATATAGATCAATGGAACAAAATAGAAAGCCCAGAGATAAATCCATGCACCTATGGACACCTTATCTTCGACAAAGGAGGCAAGAATATACAATGGATTAAAAACAATCTCTTTAACAAGTGGTGCTGGGAAAACTGGTCAACCACTTATAAAAGAATGAAACTAGATCACTTTTAACACCACACACAAAAATAAACTCAAAATGGATTAAAGATCTAAATGTAAGACCAGAAACTATAAAACTCCTAGAGGAGAACATAGGCAAAACACTCTCTGACATAAATCACAGCAGGATCCTCTATGATCCACCTCCCAGAATACTGGAAATAAAAGCAAAAATAAACAAATGGGATCTAATTAAAATTAAAAGCTTCTGTACAACAAAGGAAACTATAAGCAAGGTGAAAAGACAGCCTTCAGAATGGGAGAAAACAATAGAAAATGAAGCAACTGACAAACAATTAATCTCAAAAATATACAAGCAACTTATGCAGCTCAACTCCAGAAAAATAAACGACCCAATCAAAAAATGGGCCGAAGAACTAAATAGGCATTTCTCCAAAGAAGACATACAGATGGCTAACAAACACATGAAAAGATGCTCAACATCACTCATTATCAGAGAAATGCAAATCAAGACCACAATGAGGTACCATTTCACACCAGTCAGAATGGCTGCGATCATAAAGTCTACTAGCAATAAATGCTGGAGAGGGTGTGGAAAAAGGGAACCCTCTTACACTGTTGGTGGGAATGCAAACTAGTACAGCCACTATGGAGATTCCTTCAAAAATTGCAAATAGAACTGCCTTATGACCCAGCAATCCCACTGCTGGGCATACACACCGAGGAAACCAGAATTGAAAGAGACACATGTACCCCAATGTTCATTGCAGCATTGTTTATAATAGCCAGGACATGGAAACAACCTAGATGTCCATCAGCAGATGAATGGATAAGAAAGCTGTGGTGCATATACACAATGGAGTATTACTCAGCCATTAAAAAGAATACATTTGAATCAGTTCTAATTAGATGGTTGAAACTGGAGCCGATTATACAGAGTGAAGTAAGCCAGAAAGAAAAACACCAATACAGTATACTGACACATATATATGGAATTTAGAAAGATGGTAATGATGACCCTATATGCGAGACAGCAAAAGAGACACAGATGTATAGAATGAACTTTTGGACTCTGAGGGAGAGGGTGGGATGATTTGGGAGAATGGCATTGAAACATGTATACTATCATGTAAGAAACGAAGCGCCAGTCTATGTTCAGTACAGGATACAGGATGCTTGGGGCTGGTGCACGGGGATGATCCAGAGAGATGATATGGGGTGGGAGGTGGGAGGGGGATTCAGGATTGGGAGCTCGTATACACCCATGGTGGATTCATGTCAATGTATGGCAAAACCAATACAGTATTGTAAAGTAAAATAAAGTAAATATAAAATTTAAAATAAATAAATAAATCCTTCAGGAGAATCTTCAAAAAGATAAAATAAAATAAAACTTACAGTTCAGTCTCAACATGCATCATCGCCTCTTTCAGGGCATCCACCCCCACCTTTCACTTCCCATTTACAACCTCTTGTGTTACCAACACCAAAGAAACATTTTTGGACATAGTATCAACATACTGGGCAGTGTGTACTTGTTGAGCCAACGACATCGCTGCTAAGCAACAATAACAGTAACATTAACAGTAACAGTTGAACTAAAAGAAGTAATTGCTGTTATTAAAGCAGATATTTTTAAGATAAGCCCATATACCATCTTGATCGCATTAAATCTTGTAGTTGTTGTAGCACAGCAAGACACAGTTATCATACCATTAAGTGGTTACAGTCACAAACATCATAAGATTGGGTGGACGTTGCAATACCACAAAGGAGCAAACATTATATTGAGAGTTAAACAAGATGAAAGCATACATTGTTTATAAAATATTACATTAGGTCTATCTGAATAATTTATTTTTACACTGTTTTTTTTTTTGAGATCTCTGTTGTCGGTCGTCTTAGAGTCTGTTGGACTTTTCAGGTGGGCAGCGGAGGCAGGGGCAGAGGAGTGTCTTTCTTCTTTTGTGGTCGAAGCTATGGGGGAACTGGATGCCTAGGGGACTGTGACATGGCAAATCAGTCTGTCTGGGATCCAAACAGAAGTGGAATCCTGTAGAAACACACAAGCATACCCTCTCCCACAAGTTAGCAACACGTTTGGCATTTTTCACTCTCTGACAAGGAGGTCTTTTTACTTGAACAGGGGCCAAGTCATAGCCCCTTCAGGAGTCCAGTGCCTCATCATTGCCATCTGTCTCTGTGTGTCTATGTTTAAATGATTAATTACAAACAAAGCATGGTATAAAACATGATGTGGAGAGGAATACTTAAATTTTTCTTGTTTTAATTTAGCTATCTGATTGACCAGCATTGGCTTGGTAGGAATAGGGTTAATCTTTTTCAGCAATGTAAGAGACATCTGTTTTAGTATCTAATAGCCCTGACATTTTATTTTCTTGAATTAAAAGATCTTTTAAAGGCCTTGGAGCTGTAATTTTTTGCACCCGAAAGGCTAGATCACTAGATTTAAATGTTTTGGGGCCCCTAGCTTGAGAAGTTAAGTTTATTTTGTCTGATAATAAGGTAAAAGCAAAAGCTGTGTTACTCTTCGACCTTTATTAATTTACACAGTTTTGGTAGGCGGCAAGATCAAAACTTTAATTTCTCCAATATAATCAGAATGTACTACACCAGGCACCACCGAAATTTTTTGAAAACAAAGCTAGCTACACCCTAGCACAAGTCTCACAATGCCCTCAGATAGGGGGCTAGCCACTACCGTTGGAATCAGAGTAACCGGCACGTCAGGGGTTAATATTGTTGCCAAGTCTCCTTTTTGCTGTTCCGTTTCTCTCCTAGCCTGGGTGAGGCCCCCCTAAGCATGCTCTGCTTATTGTGCATGCGTCCGCTTTTAAAATTACTTTGTTCAAAAAACTTTTTATCTTTTTTAGCCTTAGGCAATGCTTTAAGAGGCTTTGGGGAGAAAGTGGGGAACTCCTGTACCATGGGAGGTGCAAATGGAGGCAGCAGCGATCTCACCTTAAATCAGGAAGTGGTGGATAAGTTTTTAAAGGTTTGTGTAGAGGGGAAGGGGCTCGCCAGGGTGCCCGGCCACAGCGTCCTGTAAGCCCTCTCCTTCTTCGGGAGGTAGAGCACAGTGTCCCTCTTTTTCTCTGTCAAACGGCAGAAAACATTATCTGCGTAGAAGGTGGAGACCTATTACCATCCACCGCTATAGCCTCTCCCATAGGCTATCTAACAGCCTCATGATGGGGGTCCAGGACATTTCTAATCATATTCTACAGAGAAAAAGCATCTACAGGAAACTTTTTCTGGCCCATGTAAAGTATAAGTTTTTTAGTTGTTTCCCTACCTTTTCCCAAGTATCTAAATTAACAGTGTCCTCTTCGGGAAACCAAGGACATTGTTCTTACACAAATGTAAATAGGGATTGAACACTAGCCTTTTAACTTTGATTCTTCTTTTGTTTAACAGTTGCAAAATTACTTCTATAAAGAGTTGTCGTTCTTGTGACTCATTGTTACCCGTGTCAGAGATTTTTGTAGAGAAAGATTTAAGATTTCAGTACTGATTTCTATAGAGAAAGATTTAAGATTTCAGCAGAGATCTCTGTAAGGCTCGGAGAACCGCACTCTGAAAAGGACACTCAGGGACAGCCTCTAGTGCACTGACAAAGTTTATTATCCAATTGTGTAGTTTTATAATTTTCAGGGAATAGAGCATAAGGCTGACTTGCACGTAGCCATTCCAGATAAACATTAAAGCATTCAAGCATAAAATACAGTTCCCACCGCCCAAGCCATAACACAGCTTTGGCGAAACTCTAAAGGGAGTCTTATCATGAAACAACAGTCCTTGCTCTCAGAAACAGGTGGTCAGAAGGAAGCCTTCGAATGCCTCAAGGCTGGGCGTATAACCTTTCATTATCCATTCCCAGACTTGGGCACTCCGTGAACACTCATAACCCTTTGTTATGCTCGTCCCAGCTTCCAACCTTCGTCATGAGTAGAGCAAATACATTCTCAGTATTTGCTCAAAGCCTTCCAGCTCCTCCACAAATCTCGTCTTATATTGCAAGAGTTAACACTTTAACACTGATTTCTTGTCTTATATTGCAAGAATCAGCGCTTCAGGTTTCTTTCAACCTGTCAACCGGGTTTCTTTCAACCCAATACTTCCTACCTACCTTATGCAGAGGGGTCCCAGAAACCCTGAGTGGGGACCTAGCGGTTTCGAGTAACTGCACAATGGAGGAGGATTAGCTTTTAGGTCCCTGTTCGTGGCGCCACATGCCAGGTTCCAGCCCCTGCAGGATCCAGGGGAACCTGAAGGAAAAACGGCGTTGCGGATGATTTAGAGAGAGATAAGGAAAGAATATTGTAGATAAGAAAATAGAGGCGAGAAAGAGGCTGATATTCCTTGGTTTACATAGAAAGCTAATAAAGTCTTAGAAGCCCAGGACGGAAAGTGAACGCAGAGAGCATCTGTGTTCCAAGGGATCAGCCTGAAAAAGAAAGTAAGAGAGAAAAAAAGAAAAACACGGGGTGACCAAGCTTCTTCAAGTGAGGCCCAATAGCTTTATTTTTAAAGGTATTTTTATACCTTGTCTTATACATAGAGGGAAATGAAAGATGCAAAGGCATACAGAGTCAGCCCAAACAGTATATCTGTTTTGTCTTTATTGAAACCAGGAT
>NW_024070577.1:0-5539 GCF_014754425.2 Oryx dammah
CAAAGACTGGCACTCGGTGCAAAAACAAAACAAAAGGTGAGTGAACGAACGGGGCGGTCCTCTAACACAGGGAGGCAGCCCACGAGGAGGGGCCCTGAGGCCACAGGTCCTCGAGAGAGCTGGGCAGGGGCTGCAGTGTGCTGCCTGCCTCACCCGCTGTGTGAACTTTGCTGCTGCCCTGGCCTGTGCTCCACCCGCTCAGCAAGGCCTTTCTGCCCTCTGCTCGGGCATAGGTCCTCTTTACTGGCAATGACCACACGTGGTGTTCTGTGTGCGTCTGCCCTCCGCTTGAGGGGAGTGGCTTGGTGCAGAGGTGAGTCAGTGTGCAGTCTGGGGCTGGAGAGGATGGTGGGGAGTCCTGCAGTGGTGGGGTCATGGTGGGAGGTGCTTGGGTGCTATGTGGCAGACGCCATTCCTGGGACTTCAGGGTGGGGCGATTAGTGGCTGCCCTTAAAGGGTGGACTCATTTGAGGCCACATTGCCTTTGAGCAGTTGGGTGGATCTTGGGTTAGAAACATCTGGAAGGAATTACATACAGAGGATGAAGATATGAGAGTGTTCGGAGGAGAATTCATGACCCACGTGAGGTGGGGAGAAAGTGGAGTGGAAGGGGCCTCAGGACATGGAAATTCATTGACCATGGTCGTCAAGGGGGAGACCTTCATGTCCATTCCACAGCCTCATGGTTACTCCCAGAGTGCCGGGCCTAGAGAAACCACTCAATAAACAGGTGCTCACTTGGTCCAAAATCACTGAAGCTTTCACTTTGATTCACCACAATATAATATGCTGAATTCATGAGATTGGTGCCCAGGTTTATATTAATGAGCTAGAAAAGAGAAAAGAAAATAGACTCAAGAAAAATCAAAGAATCCACACTATTAAAACTCTGAACATGCTTTCCACTGTGTACTCAGGGTCTTGGCACTTGCTGCTCTCCCAGCTCAGAACACTCTCCCCATTGATTACTCTGTAAACACACTCTGAAATTTACCTAAACTTCCTGATTTTATTTTTCTCCAAGATACATATTACCATTGGACTTTGCACACATTTTATTTTTTCTGTCTCTGAACCTATCAGTTCCATATAAGAATTGGGGTCTCCAGCCTCCTGCTTGACCTACAGCTGAACCCCAGTGTGTGGAATGGGCCAGGAACAAAGTGGGGCCTCCGTGAACGTGCTCTGTGGAGGGAGCCCTGAGCGTGTAGTGGGGACAGCAGGTGTCACGAAGCTGTGAACAACCTACCGAAGGTCTTAACTCTTGCTTTGCATCTGTCTCACTTAATCAGGATTGAACATCAGGACCACAGAAGGCGGCTGCTCTGACCTGGGGACAGCTGTACACACAGTAACTGCAGCTCCTGTGCTGAGATCAAGAAGGATGGATGTCAGGTCCAGGCTCTCACCGGGAGCGCTCCTCCTCCACCATCTCCTATGGGGCAGGTTCTGAGCGGTCCATATTTCCCGCTCAGAAAAGACTTGGCCTGTGCTTTGCAACTTAGAAACCCTTCTCTGCCACACTGGGCTCATCTGCATCTCACCAGCCCTGCAGCCACCCCACTTCCAGAGGTATTTGCAGTCTTTGTTCAGTGGGTGAGAACCCAGAGGGCAGGCTCTGAGGCTCCTCCAGCCGCCATGATCCCCCCACACCTCTGTGAGGAGTCCTGAGCCTCTGAGGGGATGGGGCCCCCTCTGTAGGTCTCCCTGGGGCTGTGATGGAACCTCCTTCCTCCTAGACCGGCACAATGATTTGTCCATACCTGTGAGGGGGCAGGTAGGAGCGCACAGCAGCCCCGAGGGCCCAGCGCCCTGGGATCCTGGGGGGTGGCAGCGGTGAGGAAAGGAGCCAGCAGGGTGGCTCACCCGGCGTGGGAGCCGGGATGCCAGGCTGCTTCCAAGTGGCCGCACCAGCCACAGACGCTGATGGCGACAAAGTGCTCCGGGTCTATGTGAGCCAGTCACGCAGCGAGTGCTCTCAGAACCAGCGTTTATGGTAAAACACCTGTGCTGATTGGCAACAGGGGAAGGGATGACTGTGACCCAGGAAACTCTCCCCTAACCTTCAGGAAACACTCTGACAGGGTCCCGGAAGATGCAAAAAAAAAAAAAAAGTCTGCTTTGGTTAAGAAGACAGGGGAGGAATTGAACATTGGCTGCAAAGGTACATTTTGAAGAAGTAGAAAACAGCACTATTTCTAAATTAAAAGCCTATGTTTAGAACAAGATTACTTAGATGACTAATTGTATAATGCAGGCATTGGGGAAAATAAAAGCTGTGTTATCAGCTGTTTTAACCTCAATTTGTATTTTCCTAAATTCCACATTAGTCTAAAGCTGGGTGTCACTGGAGGTGCTAGTTCTGCGCCAGTGTGCTTCACTCTTTAGAAGTGATCACACCTGTTTACACCGGTGTGAGGCGTGGAGCACAGGTGGCTGGGGCCTCTGGGCTGTGGGGACAGAAAGATGGGGGTTGGCCAGGGAGGGTGGGTCCTGCCCTCGGGCTTCTGCTTTGCCCAGACACTCAGGGTCCCCGGGTTCTCTCTTGACCTACTAATGGGGGAGACAGACAAGAGGAGCCGTAGGGGGAGCTGTCGTCGCGCCTTCCATATACTCTCCATTTACATGTTGGGCATCGAGCACTCGCAAAGCTCCTCGAAGGTCTCGGTTCTTTTGATCTCTTTGGTCTTCACTAGTCTTTCTGCTCAGGCATCAATGTGCGCACGCGTGCTGTCGCTGCAGTCAGGTCTGACTGCGCCGCTCTGTACTACAGTCCACCACGCTCCTCTGTCCACGGGGTCCTCCAGGCAAGAATACTGCAGTGGGGAGCCACTCCCCTCTCCAGGATATCTCCACCCGGGGCTCGAGCCTGGGTCTCCTGCACTGCAGGCAGGCTCTTTACCATCTGAACCATCAGGGAAGTAATTAATTGTAGTTATTTTCCGGCAACACTATTTGGGGGTTGACCTCAAGTGTGTACGTGTGTTTTCCTTTCCCCTGAAGCCACTGCTGACACCCTGGTGCTCCCACTGGGTACCCTATTATTGTTCGCCCACACTGCCTGCCCCAGTGCCACCCCTGGCCAGAGACACTCTGAGTTAGCAATGGAGTTCAGTCAATGACCTACCAGCAAATCTAATGAAAACCGCCCATGAACTCATGGTTTTCAGCCCATTCCTGAAATGTGAATTGGTGCAAATTGAAGGACAAACTCTCATACAGCGAGAGCTCTGGGAAGGGCGTGGGTAGGGGGACATGGCAGAGACGCCCACTGGGCTCCTAGGAGGCTGGTCCCTTCTCTCCTGGGGGCACTGCACACTCAGCTTTGAACTGAGCACATGGCTGCCTGTGAGACCAGCTCTCCCTCCAGGATGGAGGGAAAACCACGTGTGCTCTTCCTTCTCCTGCTGTCTTGCTGTGGGAACATCAGCCGAGAAGGGGAAGCTCCATTCTGCTCCAGGTCCACCCTGGAGGGGGCAAACGCCCCTGGGATGACAGAACAGTATTCCTAGGACGGGAGTGGAGCTTTCTGGAACAGCCCTGCCAGACCAACCCTGGGCTGCCTCCCTCCGCATCTAAATGGGAAACAGATGCACACTTCTCCTGGCTGTAATTTTGTGGGGACTTTTTTTTTGTCCACAACCTTGACTGGCACATCAGGCTCTGAGGGGTTTCTGTGCAGCGGCCTTGTCATGCTGCCCCAACAAGCAGAAGTCTGGTATTTTCAGCTCTCCTTTCTGTGCGAGGACAGTCAAGCTCAGCTCCATCAGCTGTCCTCTCCAGCTGCGTCTCTGAAAACCTACGTGGAAAACAGATGCTCCCGACTCGGTGAATCAGGAGGTGATCCCTCTACCTTCCAGGGAGATGGACTTGTTCCCTCCCTCACACCGCGCACCCCCCACTCTCCCCTAAACACATAACTGGCTTTGAGATGTGTGCTCTTTCCCTGATAATAAGGGCAGTTTCTAACTGCACAGCCTCGAGGCACAGGCATCTTGTGAGTGGTACAACTGGATTACCACAAGAAAGGTGAGTTTCACTCTGGTAGGTCCCCTGCTAAACCGATGTATTGAAAACTTTCAGTGGAAATATCACTAAAATCCATGTTCAGTATTAAGCTAAAATGTGGGAAGTTGCTAAGTTTTGCCCTAAGCTCTCAGGCCAAGGAGACAGATATTTAGGATTTCCCAGGGGTCTGATCTTGTTTATGTAATTTCTTAGATGTCCTTCTCCCTTATGGAACCTGTTAGTTTATAGAGAAAAATCTCATATAGTGAAATATTAAACTGCTTGAGAACATGGTGATAAGTTTAATTCATTTATTCATTTGTGCTTGTCTGAAGAGTGTCTTCTCTTTCAGGGCTAGCTTAAAACATAATTTATTAACAGAAAATGTCCTTCAGGTCCATGTGAGCCTTAGAAGAGGCATGGGGGGAGGAGAGTCGACTCAGGCCAAGCTGCTCTGGATGATTCTCCATTAAATAGTGACAGTCTCACCCACAGACGACTGGTGTCTCCAGCATCACAAGACAGGGCTGGTCTTTCTGGAGGAAGCTCACAACCACATCCTCACAGGTCACCGACTCCTGAAAACACAGTGGGTGTTCCACATCAGGGGGTACTGTTGCAGGAAAGGGGGCCCCTTCCAGGGCCCGAAACTGGGCTCCTGTCCAACACTCGGAAGTGAATCGTCTGAGGAGACACATGTGCTGACAAAGCAAGAGAGTTTATTGGGAAAGGGCACCAGCATGGAGAGCAGGAGGGTGAGGGAACCCAAGAGAACAGCTCTGCCACACGGCTCGCAGTCTCGGGTTTTATGGTGATGGGACTAGTTTTCGGGTTGTTTTTAGCCAATCATTCTGACTCAGAGTCCTTCCTGGTGGTGCACACTTGGTTCAGCCAAGATGGACGCCAGAGAGAAGGATTCTGGGAGGTGGTCAGACACGTGGTGTCTCCTTTTGAGCTTTCCCAACCTCTTCCGATTGGTGGTGGCTTATTAGTTCCATGTTCCTTACCAGGACCTCCTGTCGTAAAACAACTCATGCAAAAGGTTACCCTGGTGCCTGGCCAGGGAGGGCGGTTTCAGTCAGCGTGCTTCCCCTAACAGTTCCACTGTGGTTTTATAGATCAGGCCATAGCATTCTACATCCCCTGGGTCAAATTCTACCATAACCTGTGCTGGTTGGACCCACAAGCTAAGAATGATTTTTATTATTTTAAATGTTATAAAGTTTTGTGAGACATATGAATTCTATGGCTGCCAAATTTCAGTGTCTATAAAGATATCTGAGGCTGCTTTCCTGCTGCAATAACAGAACTGAGTAGATGCAGCAGAGGTCATATGCCAGTCACAAATACTTACTATCTGCCCCTTAGCAAGACTTGCCAGCTCTGGCTCAGGAAAGTGGTATTTTAAATACGGTATGCTGGAGTTTTGCTTGAAGAAAGGTAAAGTTTTAGTAAATTTTGCCCCATGAAATAAATCTTTCTTAAGTAATGTAAAACTGGCCACCTTACTCAGTAATCTCAGAATAAACAC
>NW_024070577.1:5549-9062 GCF_014754425.2 Oryx dammah
GTAACTGGGGCCAGATGTGAGGACAAAGTGTACGATCAGTTCAGGTGCAAAAAGTCAGTTATCCCCTTGCTTCATACCTGCTGTGCAAAGGGAAAATCCTTCCTTTGGGAAAACAGCTCAGAGCTCATAGAGACAAGGGCTGCCCCCCTGCAGAGTGGGGCCAGTAGCCTCTGGTGGGGAAGACTGGGGTGATGACTGACTGGCTGGGGGCTCCCAGGATGAGGCAAGAGGCTGAGGAGCCCAAGTCTGCAGAGCCAAGTTTATACCAACCCCTCCTTGGATCTGCATCTGTCTGAGTGGAGCAGTGACTTTAAGGGGCTAGGATGCCAGCTGCCTGCCTGGAGGCTATAGGAGGAGGGGGCCGAAAAGCAGGCAGTGTGGCTCGTCTTCATTTCTGAAGAGAAGACACTTCTTTCTGGCACCAGGTGCCAAGCTATGGCAAAGGCTTTTATTCTTATAAAACTGCTTTGGCTGTTCTAATTCATTTGCCTTTCCATCTTAGTTCATTTAAAAGATAAATGTACAAATGCGTATATTTTTTCTCTTAGCACCAGTGGAAATCCTATAACTTGGCTATTTTTATCCAACAATTCATCATAGAGATCTCTCCAAGTCAGTACCGATAAAGATTTCCGTACCAGATCCCTCTTAATGGCTGTTTCCTGAATGTTCTGATTTTACACTGAGTGATACTAATATCAATAATCTATTACACAAGTATTTGCACAAAAGTTCCTCCCACGCTGATTTGTTATCATTGGACCTTCCGTGTGGAATATGAAAAGATGGGTTTATGGCTGTTTATCATTCATTTCTTTGATGGCTTCTGGCCTTTTTTTTTTTTTTAATGTTGTATCATGATTCCATTCTTTAATTCCACGGAATAAAAATCATTCATGCATGTTTTTACCGAATCCTTTCATGGTTTCAGCTTTACAGTCCACACAGTCTAAGTCTCACGAAATTCCCAAGTCCGCCCGGGAGCAGGGACCTGCCCTCTGGGCCGCCTGGGTCCGACCCTCGGGAATCGCTGCGGAGCGCGCCTTGTCCCGCAGCCGCCCGGGGAGGTCTTCCCAGCTCCCGCCCTCCCGTCTGCTGTCTGGGTCTCCGCGCCCTGCCGGGCCGGGAGCCGGCTCCCAGGCGGACGCCCGGGACAAGCGGGGCGTCAGGGCGGCCCGGCGGTCGGGGTCCGCCCGGGGCCGTGTGCGCCGCTCGTCGGGAGCCACCCAGCGGCCGCCGTGAGCCGGTCCCTTCCTGGGGACCGTTGGCGACTCCCGCGAAGGCTGCGGTTCGGCCGCCGAGCCCGGGGCAGAGCTCCAGAGGCCGGGGGTGACAGCGCCAGGAGACCCGGGAGGAGCCTGCTGTTGCCGGAGAGGCGGGCTGCAGGTCCGCGGCCTGGGCGGGCGGCGCCGGTCGGGGTCGCTGCCCGGCCCGGGACCAGCGCGCCGCGGGGCCCCTTCTGCCCGCGGGCGCCGCCGGGGCAGCTGAGCGCGAGCAGGAACGGTCACGGCGCCGGCGTCCGCGGGGTCACACCTCCTCGGTGTTTCCCGCTCGCCCGGAGGTGCGGGCCACACGGGTGCACGCGCACACGTCCAGTCTTCCCAGCCTCCCCCCATGGACCCCGACGGTCCTGATTCACAAACGCGTGTCCTCTCCCCACAGAGGGACCAGGGGCCGCGCGTCCTCCTCCCCAGAGGGCGCCCCGAAGCGCTTCCTTGCCACCGTGGGGGAGCGGGCGCCCCGCTGCCGTCGCGGCGCTGCGGCTGCTCCCAGGCGGCCACGGTTCCTGGTGACGTGCTCAGGACTCAGCCGACGGGTTTCCTGCGGGTCGGGCTGCATCTATGCGAGGGGCGCCCTGCGACCCTTCTATTCTCCTCGGGCTCAGAAGTGGGAAGGATGGTGTCCGTGTGGAGGCGCGGTTTCGCGGGTGTGAGACACGGATACATCTGTGTGAGGATCACAAAGCCTGCAGATTGGCGGCTGCTCTGGCGAGGTCGACCAGATGGCCCGACAGGTTGTTGGGGATTTTCATCACCAATGTAGTAATCTATTGTAAAGTAGGTATTCAATGAGAAATCTTGAAGTTAATTGTAATGAAAATCACCATTATCATTGTTACTCAACAATAATGTAATTATTACCTTTGTTTGCAGTTAATTTAAGAAACACCGTTTCAAGTTTATCCACAGAGTATCCAATTGAAGACAACCAGAGAAGGATGTTGAAATGAACTTTCTTAACACACTGGGGAGTCGGGGAAACTCTCCTTCCAGCACGAGGCCCTGCCCTGCAGCAACCGACCTGGAAAACCAGCCCCCAGCCTCTGCAGCAGTGGACTCCAGGATTCAGTGCGTGGTCAGTGACCACCACCTTCCTTATTTCTCTGCCTTTCAATTTAGTACCAAATGGGGGAAATGAAATCTGTTATCTAAGCAGTCACCTAGGACGGCCCTCTTCCTGTCAGCCTGCCTCCGGCTACCCCATATTACACGCTCTGAGCAGGACACGCTTTCCCTTTTCCCACCAGAACGTGTCCCCACTCCTATGTGTGCCCTGAGTCTCAGCCTAGGCGAGTGGTGGTGGCTGACTCCTTGCTCTGGAGACAAATTCTGAAGAAACAGTAAAGGATCTGGAAAATATCCTGGAGTAGGAAATGGCCACTCACTCTATTATTCTTGCCTGGAAAATGCCACGAACCGAAGAGCCTGGCCATCTACAGGCCGTGGGGTCACAAAGAGTCAAGCACGGCTGAGCATGCACACAGAGACACGGGCATCTTTGTTTACGTCTACAGAGCTTAGAGTGAGAACCAAATAAAGCACGGAGGATAATAGGTGGTTGTTGTTATTTTTGGAAAAAAAATTCAAATTACTCATTTTAAGTTTAGATATATATCATATACCAAAAAGTTCTCCTCTGAGCACTGATTTCAGTGATTGCCTATGTATATAGCTGTGTAGCCATCACCACTATCTGATCCAGAATATTTTATATTTTATCTCCCTACAAAGACACCTAGTGTTCCTTAATCAGTCACTTTAAATTCCACATTCCTCACTCTTTCATCCTTATGGAATTGCCTATTCTGCGTATTTCAAGCACATGGGTTTGTACAACCGTGGCCATTTAGCTCTGGTTTCTCACACAGTGTCATGTTTCTGAAGCTTATTCGTGTTTTATCATGTGATCCAATTTTTTGTTTCGCTTCAGAACTTTCCTAAGTCTTTAACACATGCACACGTGCGCGCACACACACACACGCTACACTTCTTTTAATGTGGAAAATACACTGAGGTCCAATGTCACCATTAGAACCACTTTATGCACACAGTTCCATGGCATAAAGTACTGCCTTCCTATAGGCACTCAACCTGCCCACCAACCCAGAGCGGCCAGCATGCACAGAGGACACCAGCCCAACTGTGCTGCCCATTGTCAGAACCCCCCCCCCCCCACAGCACCCACCCAGGCCAAGACTCAACAATAGGTCCACTTTCCAATGGCCAAAGAAGA
>NW_024070577.1:9072-11587 GCF_014754425.2 Oryx dammah
TTCCCAGGAGATGGTTATCACTCAGGATATGTGGCCAGTGGCAATAGGGCCTGACCCTCTGGAAGTGAGTGGAGAAAAGCCCAGTGCTCTCCTTCAGTGCTGTCCTGGCACCAACTGAGTGTCTCTCGCTGACTTCTTCACTGCTTCACCCAGATATTCCACTTACCACTCGTGTTCCAGGCTGGGATTCTAGGGGCAGCCTTCCCAGGGTTGCAGCCTTTCCTGGTGACCAATCCCAAGTACCTATGCCTCAACCTCTGGACCCTCACATAGGTAGTACCGCTATCAATGCTTAGGGTTAAAAACAGCAGATCTAAGACGCTGAAGACTTGTCCTAGGTCTTGCAAACAGCTCAGAACTGAGGTCTGGAGGCCTTTAATGCTGTCACCTGAGACCACACCATCTGCCAGCAGACAGGTCAATCTCCAGATGATCAGAATCAGAGTGATTAAGTACAAAGAGGGACCAACGTGTCATGTTGGGAGGAGGGAGGTGGAAACAACACCCCTCTGCCTTTGTCTCCCTACTGCCAGCTGCCCAGGGGCCCAAGCCATCTCCTCAATATCCTGTGTTCACATATTGTTCTCTTTTGACTCAGACAACATGGAGGGTCCCTGCCCCTCAAGTAGTAATTTTCTCAATTTTGAGGGGTACAGCCATGAAATGTCTTCCAGTGTAAAAATAAAGAAAAGGTAAAAATCACCCAGACCACTGGAGTTCCATATGAGGTGAGGGTGATATAAGGTCCCGTGAACTTCTGTTCTGGAAAGAGGGAGGGAGGAGGAAGAAAAAGCTAATCTTCGGTGAATGTAACCTTCACATGGACTCTGTTTAGTCATTTTATCTGTACAGTTATTCAGTCATCATCACATTCACTCAAGGCCTTTTCTCTTTCGGGCCTGATCTTCTCATGGAGCTCACAGGCTGAAGAGGTACTCAGAGTGAGCGAGTCAGTTCCTAGGCAGGTTGATAAGAAGTCCAGGGGTACCGAGGAGAGAGGGGTCTGGAGTTCTCAAGGAGGAGGAAAGGACAAGCATCTTTTTTCCTCTACATTCCTTAGTCTTAGTCACTTAAAACGTTTGTTTGTTTGTTTGTTTTTCTTTCTTTAGGCCCAGAACTGATGGTTACACAACTCAGTTTAAACTCGGTGAAAGAAAGTGAACTCGCTCAGTCATGTCCGACTCTTTGCAACCCCGTGGACTGTAGCCCACCAGGCTCCTCCATCCATGGGATTCTCCAGGCAAGAGTACTGGAGTGGGGGGCCATTGCCTTCCCCAGGGGATCCTCCCGGCCCAGGGGTCCAGCGCAAGGCCCCCGCACTGCAGGCCGAGGCTTCACCATCTGAGCCACTGACACTCTGTGCCAGGCACTGTACACCAGCAGAGTGCCTGCGTGAGGACAGTCCCTCCTCCTGAAAACCTTCTGACTAACCCTGGTGCCTTAGAATGCATAGTGTGGGAGCAGGTCTGCTAGGATCTTCTCTTAAATTCTGATCCTGTTTATCCTAAAATGTTGATTGTGAGAGTGGGTCTGGTAAAACTTTCACAAACTTCAGACATTCTTTTGATTTAAAGCGAAGTCAATCAGTCATGTCCGACTCTTTGCGACCCCATGGACTGCAGCCTACCAGGCTCCTCTGTCCATGGGATTCTCCAGGCAAGAGTACTGGAGTGGTTGCCATTTCCTTCTCCAGGGGATCTTCCTGACCCAGGGATCGAACCCGGGTCTCCTGCATTCCAGGCAGACACTTTAACCTCTGAGCCACCAGGGAAGTCCAGTAACTAATTTAAAAAGTATATACCTCCCTTGCTAACACTAGCAAGGGTGGCACTCTCCACCCCCTTCTGATATCTCTGTCAGAAGCTTTCTCTGACCTTTTTCCACTGTAATAAAACTCTGCTACACAAACGCTCTTGAGTGATCAATCCTGGCCCCTGGTCCTGAAGCTAAATCTTCAGAGATCATGAATCTGACATCGTTCACAGTGAGCTCGATTGAATCTATAACAATCTCTTAAGAGCCAAGTATAATCTTAAAATAAGCTATGCTGCTACTAAGTCACTTCAGTCATGTCCGACTCTGTGTGACCTCATAGACGGCAGCCCACCAGGCTCCCCAATCCCTGAGATTTTCCAGGCAAGGACACTGGACTGGGTTGCCATTTCCTTCTCCAATGCATGAAAGTGAAAAGTGAAAGTGAAGTTACTCAGTCATGTGCGACTCTTAGCGACCCCATGGACCACAGCCCACCAGGCTCCTCCGTCCATGGGATTTTCCAGGCAAGAGCACTGGAGTGGGGTGCCTTCTCCAAAATAAGCTATAAGCCCTATTAAAATAAAACAAAATTCAACTGAGTAAAATTTTAAAATCTTAGTGCCTCTATTTAAAGATTTATTAATCAGGCAGCATCCAATTTAGCAGTTAGAAACTCTGAAGAGTTGCACAAAATAAAAAACTTTTATAGGTGTAAGGGATCAGGAACAAGGAAGGTGCACTGGGCAAAGAATCCAAGTGG
>NW_024070578.1:0-11576 GCF_014754425.2 Oryx dammah
AGCCGATGCCAGCAGCTGCGGAGGCTGCCAGACCCGCGGCCAGATCGACTCCGGGAGGCCAGGACGCCTCCCACCCCACCCGACACACTTCCAGGCTGAGGTAAAGTGAGACTTGAAACCCGGTGGAACCCGGCAAGGAAAGGAATAGCAGCTTCCTGCCTGGCACACAGCACCCGTTCAGCCGCTGCCCTGGACTAAGTCACCCCAGCAGAGGCCTCATTCTGCCGGGTTAGACTTCTCCCCTGGGCCCCGCTTCGCTCAGCTATCTTCGGTTCAGTTCAGTTCAGTTCAGTTGCTCAGTCGTGTCCGACTCCTGCGACCCCATGAATCGCAGCTCGCCAGGCCTCCCTGTCCATCACCAACTCCCAGAGTTCACTCAGACTCACGTCCATCGAGTCTGTGATGCCATCCAGCCATCTCATCCTCTGTCGTTCCCTTCTCCTCCTGCCCCCAATCCCTCCCAGCATCAGAGTCCTTTCCAATGAGTCAACTCTTCGCATGACGTGGGCAAAGTACTGGACTTTCAGCTTTAGTATCATTCAGCATCTTAAGGAACTTAAACTTGTAGCTGCACTCAGAATCGTTGTTTCTTATGTATTCCAGTTGTGCACAATGATTAAAGCCAGTTTCCCTATTCTTTGCCTGTGGAATTGATTTGGGTGGGTGGAGTCAGGACTGGAAGTGGTAGGGGTGAGGGGCAAGGCTGTCCTGAAAAGGGAGCTGGGACCCAGGTCAGGGCTCCTTAACATCAGTGAACTGAAAAGTGAAACAATGGCATAACTTTGACTACCAAGCTGCTGCTGCTGCTGCTTCTAAGTCGCTTCAGTCGTGTCCCACTCTGTGCGACCCCAGAGACTGCAGCCCACCAGGCTCCCCCGTCCCTGGGATTCTCCAGGCAAGAAGAGGCCTATATTAAACTTTTTCCTTTTATCCACTGTTGGTAACATAAAAACTCCACAACACAGCTTTTGGGAATTGATTTGAAAGGATCTTTGGAAAGGCAATATTGTATGGAAAGCACATTAAACATTTCAATGTGAACACTATTTTGACGCAGAATTTCACTTCTTACAAGCAAAGAATTATACTTTTTTTAAAAAAATTTGCTTTCCAGTAAAGGCTGGGAAATAAATATGATACATCTCCAGGAGCCCCTCTCCCATTTTAACAACTATTTCCCACTTCCCTATTCATATGTCCAAGTTAATGCTTATAAGTTGTGTTTTTTTGTTGTTGTTGTTGTTTTGTTTTCGCTATGCTGGGTCTTTGCTGCACCTGACTTTCTCTAGTTGTGGCGCATGGGGGCTACTCTTCACTGGGGTCTCCGGGCTTTTCATTGCAGTGGCTTCTCTTGCTGAGGAGCAGGAGCTCTAGGTGCTTGGGCTTCAGTAGTTACCCACAGGCTCAGCAGCTGTAGCTTGTGGGCTCCAGAATGTTGTCTCAGCAGTTGTGGCTAAGGGCCTTAGTTGCTCCACAGCATGAGGAATCTTCCTGGATCAGGGATTGAACCTATGTTCTCTGCATTGGCAGGCAGATTCTTAACCACTGGACCACCAAGGAAGCCCTAGAACTTGGTCTTAACATGTACTCTAAGTACCAATTTCCTTCCCAATTTCTTGTTATCTATCATAAGTCTACATGTAAAGGGATATTCACATGTCTCTTCCTGGATCATTCATACAACCATTACATCACTGTGGCCCACTCTGTTATTCCCAGCTCCTCTATAAGAAAACTTCACATCACTGCTCCTCTCCCACTGGATGGATGGATGCCAAGACATGTGTGTGTGTTAAGTCACTAAGTTGCTTAAGTCGTGTCCAACTCTTTGTGATGCTATGGACTATACCTGCCAGGCTCCTCTGTCCATGGGATTCTTCAGGCAAGAATATTGGAGTGGGTTGCCATGCCCATCTCCAGAGGATCTTCCCAACCCAAGAACTGAACCTGGATCTCCCATGCTGCAGGCAGACTCTTTACTGTATGTTCTCCACTAAACTCTCCTGCATTGCAGGCAGACTCTTTACTGCTGAGCTACCAGGGAAGCCCCCTGATGCCAGGACATGGTCACCCTAACAGCACACAGTTGACAGTGAGCTCGTGCTGAAAAGAGATGACAGTTTCAGGACACATTTCCTCTTTACTGCCCATTCTTTAATCCCATGAAGTATCATCACACAAGCGTGAACAGCTATATTGACTTTTATAGAAGGATGGGGTAACTGAAGGAAACTACACATCAAACAGGAGAAAATCAAACTAAGTATTTAATTTTTAAAAAGTTATCCTTCTGAGAGTACCCTTTGACCCACTGTAGAAGATGAGGCTCTTTAGAATTAGCCTACTTACAGGGCACAATAACGATTCAAAATAGAACCTGACTATTAACCCTGTGCACTAAACAGAGCCACCTGGGTTTCCCAGACTGTCCAGAGTGTACTGCTCCCTTAAATCAAGTGGGCTCACAGCTATCACCTACTTGTGCTAAGAGGGCTGAAAGACAACACTGTGGTTCCTCCTGACTGGACTGGAGCCTGAGTCACTCCAGCTTCCTCCTTCTGAACATTTTGTTTCAGTTCTTTCTCAAAACATAAAGAACATCATCACTAAGCAGGTGGTCAATAAGCAAGGCCTCCTCATCCTCAAACTGGAATCCCAACCCCCAGGAAAAGGAACTCACCTTTTGAAACATATAGTTAGCATCCCTGAGAATAGAAGGATCCTTGAGGATCCTATAGTCTCACACTAAGACTGTCCCTGACTCTCACCAGAAGCCAATCCGTGCCTCACATACCCTTGTTAACTCTTCTCACAGATCTATCTATATTCAATCATGATACTCTTTTTTTGTAACAATGGACCAATACTTATTCTTGGTATTGCTAGAAAATGAAATGGTTTGCTTTGTTCAGAAGCCTGTCTACATTATTTCACATTCATTTGGATGATTATTCGTTGAATCTATAAAATATTCATTCTTTCTTCCCTTCTTGAAACCACCTCATTCCTGCCTTGAGACTGTAGCTACCTGGAAGATATATTCCTATTTCATATGCCCAGTACTGAAGGATGAGTTTGCTCCATGCTGGCTTACAGGATCAATGGAATTCTCCTATTCTTGATGCTCAGAAGTTATTTATGAATGAAATCTAGAAAAAACAGGTGGGACAGAGTACTTGATTTGCCCTTTTCTTTGAAAATTGAAAGAGAAAACATAAAAGAGAATGGAAACCCTTACAGATTAAAAGAGACTGTTGCTGTCTAGTCATTCTGTCATGCTGTCCAACTCTTCTGTAACCCCATGGACAGCCCCATGGACTGTAGCTCACCAGGCTCCTCTGTCCATGGGATTTCCCAGGCAAGAATACTGGAGTAGGTTTCTTTCTCCAGGGGATCTTCCCAACCCAGGGATCAAACCCACACCTCCTCATTAGATTCCCCCCCAAATCCGTGGCAGCCATTCCACATTACTCTAATGAACCCCTTCAACTTACCACTAATGACTCTCTTGACCAGAGCTTCCAACCCTCTACTTCCTCTGTTGTTCATACTTTCATCCACTTACTTTACTTATAGCTCATATTTTTCATTTTGATTGTTTTCCTTCTTTCCTCTGTTTCCTTTTCCCTCACTTTTACCCCTACCATTGTCTTTTTTCCTCAGCTTATGCAAAATATTGGCTTTAGTGAGTCTTTCAAATATTAGAGTTTTCTTTCCAGGCAGCAAATCCACTGTTGTAGGGAACAAGATTCAGCTGTATCTTCATGTTCTCTTGTCTGTGTCTTTGCTCTCGCCTTAAAATTCAGCTCTGCCAAAGCAGGACTCAGTTCTACAATTCTGTATGTACAGCACTATCACAGCACCTTGCTCATGGTAGGCTGTCAAAACATCCTTGTTTAGAACTCTTTGAATTAAACTGGCTTTGTTAAGTTGAAGATAAATGACTGATCAAGGAAATTTAGGCTTGGATGCACTGACATGCTTGCCAAGACATTGTCTGAAAGAAAGGAGGAAGGATGTAAAGAGATGCAATTTCACTTTAGATCTGACACTAGAAGGGAAAAGCAAATCACTCTGATTAAACACACAGAAAAAGACGTTTTCAGTTTGCTATTGATTGATGCTACGTTTAATATCCATGATCATATTACTAAGAATGATGATGATGATAACAATTGTAAGTCAGTAATAGGTTTTTTTAGATAGGAAATATCTAATCATTTGACTTTGTTATTGAATTAGCCATAAAAGCTTCCTGTTCAATTTTTGCTATTATCCAGGTAAAAATATGAAGACAAGAAAGGTTAGGTAACTAGCTGAGTCCTATAGAAATAATAGACAGAACTTGTACCCAAAACGTCTGCATCTAGATTCCTAGACCAACTCCCCCTACCAACATGTTGGCTCAAAGTCTGCAGTAGTTTTAGTTTAGAACTGAAGAACTAGAGTGAGAGTCTGACCAGCAGGGTGATTTCATACAAAAATGGCCAACTTCTCATTCTGGTCAACTGGGTAATATTTGATGGAACTTTCCCAGCAGAAGGGCCCTGAGACTCCATGCACATACAGTTACCTAAAAGTGTCAGGCACTTGGGATACTTTTCATAAAAGAGTAACCTTCCAGAGGACTTGTCTTGACAGAGCTCCTGTACCTGTTATTCCTGTAAAAACAAACAAGACAAGAATATTAATTCTCTCAAACCACTAAATCAACTCAATTTTGAATAACTCAATCAGATGACTGGATTTTCCTTTAACCTCCTCGGATCCCTCCTTCTAAACCAATTTGCAACGGGAATAAAAAGACAGGTCAGGATCAAAAGCCTTGCTGCTATAGAGTCACTAAGTCCCTTCTGACTCTCTTGCTACTCCAAGAACTGTAGCCCGCCAGGCTCCTCTGTACATGGAATTCTCCAGGCAAGAATATTGGATGGAGTGAGTTCCATGTCATTCTCTAGGGTATGGAACCGGGTCTCCTGCACTGCAGGCAGATACCTTACCGCTGAGTCTGAATTTTCCTTTCATCACCTCAGGTCCGGGCTTTTGAACCAATTTGTAACAGAAGGACAACCACATATCAGGACTATAAGTCCAGGAAAGCATAAATTCGCAAGGAGGGCATTCCTGGAAACTTCTCCTCCGCTGAGGGGCAAAGCGATGGAGCACTTTCCTCGCTGTGTGCACGAGTCCTGGGGTTCCTCAAAGGAGCCCCAGGAAACAGAGGTGCTGCAACTCTTGAGCTTCGCGGACCCTGAGGAATGGCAGCTGCCTTGCTATCCTACTCTGGGCGAACGCTCTTCGAACAAGGAGAACTGCAGTCGGAAACAACTTTCTACCCCTTGCGGCCTTCTGCGCCCATACTGCCCGAAACATGGACCCGGACGCAGAGCAAATGCGGGCCGGGAGCCGGGCCGCCAACTCTGGACACCACGCCCGCGCCCGGCCGGGAGCCACCGGCGCTCTCAGAAGGGGAAGACGCCGCGCCCCAGAGCTTCCCTGGGCGGATTCTGCCGCAACGGGAGGACCTACCGTCTGAACCCGACCTCTGACCCCGGGGACTGTTTCGGAGCAACGCCCTCCTCCTGACCTGGGGAGACCCCACCGCAAGTCCCAAGAATGGTGGCCGCGGACCTACTCTCAGCGGCCGGAAAGACCTAGGCTGCCTCTCCCGCCGCCTTTGGCCCCGGGAGCCTTCATCTCCGCTGAGACTCTTCTTCATTGGACGATCCTCTGCGATAGACGCTATTACAATAGCACCTCTGTTTAGAAATCGTGGAAGGATTCGTCTTCATAGACATTTGGGAATTTCTCTGTCTCTTAATAAACGGTACCAAATTCCAACGTCTTTCTCTCTCCTGCTTTGACTTTTGGGGGAGGACCGGGCACGGGGGCGTGGCGGCCGGTGAGACCCTCAGTCCCCTGATTTGCTGAACTAGGCGTGGGGGAATCGGTGGGGTCTCTTGGGCACACCGAGTGGCCACGGGTCCACACAACTATTGTCAAACTGGGTCACACGTGTCAGGATCCAGGAGATCACGCAAAGCGCAGCCAGCAGCCTTGAGAATCCGCTTCCCGGAAACGCTCCTGCTTTCTCGTCGGGACTCCTTCTCGTGCCGTCCATTTGCCCCGCGTCCAGTCTTTTGCACGTGGCTCCCCGGCCCCCAGCGCCCGTCGCTGCTCCAAACGTTTCCAGAAGCCTGGACTCAGCAGCGCAGAGCTCCTGTCTCCCTCGGACACTTTTCTGGGCGCGTCCCTTCTTCTCTGAGCCGCCACGAACCTGATTTACAGCTCGCACGCCCGAGCTGACCTGGAGCCAGATCGGTAGGGCCGCAGACAAGAGAGAACCGGGAATGGCTTTGTGGTGAGGGATTTCTGCGGCCAGATTCTCGAGCGGTTAGGCTCGCTTCACATCCTAGCTCCAGCTCCACGACTTGCCAAGGCTCCTGACTTCTCATTACCAATCAGAGCAGAACTCTATTTCCCCCAAACCTGGGGTTGAAATGGGGCGCTGAGAGGACAGTTGCAGGCCAAGTGTAAGAGCTTAATAAATGTTAACACAGTCATTCTGAGGATGTCTCAACTGCTGTGATCTGGGGGTAAAATCCTTCACCGGGATTAAGCTCACAAGAGTCTAAACGTGGGGACTCCCTTCCCAGGTAGCTATTTCTCTTAATTCTTTCACCTCACCTCTCCAGTTTCTGGCATACCACCCAAACCCACCCTTTCTCTCTTTTCATGCTAGGATTCCAGGGACCACCTGTGCAGACTGCATGCTGTGGCTCAACCAGTATGTAAGCCTAACCTGTCCCCAGGGAACTGCAAAAGGTATTCTTTTCACCCACCTCTTGGGCCCCAGCGTGATATTTTACCTTTTAGGTTCAAATAGAATTTTTCCAGTGATACTTCAGCATGGGAAACATACAGCACATAATAAGAGGATGTAAAACCAGCATCCTACCGGCACAAATGATGGAACCTGAGGGCAGGAACAGATAACTGGCAAGTGATTATTGGGAAACTTCAGCAGTGACCCCCCCCCCCCAAAGAAAAACTGGCTGCAGCATTGCTGTGCCAAGTAGCAGGAATATGTCTGTCCCAGTATGAACAGTGAATTGACCTTTGCATACTAGAGAGAGAAAATAGCCTGAGTGGCTATAGCACACAAGAGGAGTGAGGTTTCCCAGTGGGGAGCCCCATTAACCAGGCAAAGACCTATTAAGCAGCTTTCCAGCTGACACCCCTCTCCCTCCAAGCCATACAAATCATGTTATTGGTTCCTTACAACCTCCCCAGAAAGAAATGGCTGAGAGGCGAGATAATGTATTAGAGAATCTTCAGTGTACACAATTCAAATTACACTGTTGTTTTAAAATTCTACTAGTCACTAGTGTCTTGGAAAAGCTTCTGGAATCGTCACTTACAATATGTTTCTTACACACATTTGTATCTACCATGGAAAAACAGTGTCATAACCTAGAAACTGAATAACTCAGCTGATGTATGGAGTCATATAATCTGACAGAGTCAGGAAGGAAATGTGAACACATCTTCAAACACCGTCAGTTAGGTCTCCCTTATCAATCCTTCAGATCCATCTATAGTCAATCTCATAATTTACTAGGTCAATATCATATATTTGAGCAGTTTCGTAGCCAGTAATTAAGTCATCCGATCAAAACTAACTAAAAACTTCAGCCGTCATCCAAATAATCTATCAAGTGTACCCTGAGGCTCTCAGGGCCTCTTGAACAGAGAACTCCACAACTGCTGTGGTCAAGATACAGTACACTTAGGACTGGTTCAGAATGGTGGAGTAGAAGGACATGCACTCATTTTCTCCTGCAAAAGCAACACAATCACAACCAGCTATTGAACAACCATTGACAGGAGGATGCTGGAACCCACCAAAAAAAGATATTGCACATCCAAGGACAAAGGAGAAGCCAGGAGGCAGTAGGAGGGCAGCTATCAGGATAAAATCAAATCCTATGCCCACTGGGTGGGCAACCTACAAACTGGGAAAACAGTAATACCAAAGAAGGTATCACCCTGTTGTAAAGGCTCTAGGCCCCACATAGGCTCCCCAGCCTGGAAATCCAGAAAGGGACTGGGGATCCCCAGTGAATCTGACTTTGAAGGCCAGAAAGATTTGATTACAGGACTTCCACAGCACTGGGGGAAACAGAGACTCCACTCTTGGAGGGCACAAGGAAACCTTGTGCACACCAGGACCCAGGGGAAAGGAACAGTGACCCCAATGGAGACTGAGCCAGACCTACCTGTGAGTGTTTGAGGGTCTCCTGCAGAGGCATGGGTTGGCAGTAGCCCTCTGCTGCAAGGATGGGGGCACTGGCAGCAGCAGTCCTGAGAGATGTGTGTTGGCATAAGTCCTCTTAGAGGTTGCCATTAGCCCTATCATAGAGTCTGTAGATTCCAGGACTGGGTCACATCAAGCCAAACCACTAACAGGGAGGGAGTATTGCCCTACCTGTCAGCAGACAATTGAAGCAAAATTTTACTGAGCACAGCCCTGCCCACCAGAACAAGACCCTGTTTCCCCCACAGCCAGTCCCTCCCATCAGAACAAAAACCACAATTACAGAAGTCTAAACAAAAAAATTTTTTAAAAAGAATTATGTCCCAGATGAAGGAACAAGATAAATCTTCAGAAAAACAACTAAATGAATTGGAGATAGGCAACCTTCCAGAAAAAGAAGTCAGAATAATGACAGCGAAGATGATCCAGGATCTCAGAAAAAGAATGGAGAAGATGCAAGACGTGTTCACCAAAGACTTAGAAGCAGTAAAGAACAAACAGAGATGAGCAATACACTAGAAAGCATCAATAGCAGAAAAACTGAGGCAGAAGAACAGGTAAATGACCTGAAAGACACAATGGTGAAAATCACTGCAAAACAGACTACAGAAAAAAAGAATGACAAGAAATGAAGGTTCATTATACTTGGGCCATGTGAAGCCAGAATTTGCCCTCCTTCTCTTCCTGACTCATGAATCTTGTTCTATGGTGCCCTTCAAATTGATATTCTCTCTTCATGATGACCCCTCCTCTAGATTTCGCGTGATTTTCTATCACATAATTCAGATCTAAGTTGAAAGGACACTCCCATACCTCTAATAATTCTATCTTGACCCTTGCGGATAGGAGGAGCACCCTCCCAAAAACATTCTTTCAATTAGTTTATAACCATTCTCAATACACTAAAATAACCTTATAAATTTACTTGTTGACATGTTTACTGTCTGTTCTTCCCATGAAAGTATCTGGCACTTTATGGCAGATCTCACTGTCTGCTGGGTTTTGTGTTTATACCCAGGACCACCTACATAGGTAGCATAATATTCGTGCTTAGTAAGTCTTGGGAATTAAGAAAGAATGAATATACAGAACACATTCTCCAGCCACAGGCTGAACAGAAGAAGGGCAGATTTCTCTGAAAAGGAGAAAAATACCTTTCTTGGAGGGAATTGTTTGTTTTTCCATGCTTTTTCTCAGAAGATGCTACTAGACTTACTGTAACTTTCTAATGCTAACACAACCAAACCAATCAAACCTGACCCAACCTTCCTCAACTTTGTTTCATTGAGTGACATTCAAGAAGGGCATACTTAGATATTTCTTCTCACCAGTCCTGGTATCCTGAAGCAATGTGCAATGAAAGTTACCACATCCGTGTTTTAGCACCTTGTTTCTGATGCCTTAGAGGTCCTAGGCTTGAGGACTTCTGTTTCCTGCTCTTCTCTCTCTATGTGGGGACATGCTGCTTCACCCTACAGGAGAGTGGAGGTTTGGCACTTCACCTGTCTTGCTGCAAAGGTGGTCTGCAAGCAAGAGATGGGAACCTGGCTACTGTTCTCCTTCACTGAGTAGAAGCCTGGGTCTGGACAACCTCCAGGGGTTGGGCAGAGGCTCAGGGCAATGCTCTGCTTCTGGGAGCATATTCTGTGGGAGAGAAATAATGAGAGCTCAGATGCTATCTCTGTGCTAAGAATAGTTGGGAAGCTTCCAAAAAGGCCTGCCTGGGAGTTGACACTTGGGTTCCTGCCTGGTCCCACTGCAGCCCCAGAGAAGCTGAATACCCAGAAAAGCCACAAAACTCCATTGCAGGAGGTCAGAGGGTGCCCACAGGGTAAGGACCTGGAATTCTGCCTTCTCTTAAGCTTAAGTGGGCGGTGATCTCAGTGTTTTCCCCTCTAACTTGGTTAAAACCATCTCCTTGAATTCAAAGTCCTGTTGTTATAGTCACCGCCTGTCCAGTGTTCAGTCCCCCTAGTATACCTTCAGCCTCTGGGACAACTTTTCAAAATCATACCTTCCATTTATTTCTTCTGTGCTTTCCTGGTAGCTCAGACGGTAAAGAATCTGCCTGCAATGAGGGAGATCTGGGTTCGAGCCCTGGGTTTGGAAGATCCCCTAGAGGAGGGCATGGCAACCCACTCCAGTGCTCTTGCCTGGAGAATCCCCATGGACAGAAGTCCCCTGGGGATTCTCCAGGCTGGCGGGCTACAGTCCGTGGGGTCGCAGAGTCGAACACCAGAGACTAACCACAACCATTTATTTCTAGGGCTGTGTCGTTTTTGGATCATGCTGATATAACCATAATTTTAAAAATCATGTAAAAGGATGATCCCGAGGTTGCTTGCTGGCTGGCAGCTGTGTGCACTCGCTCCTTCTCAGTACTTGGAAGCCTCCCCGGGGCGTCGTTTTCTGAGTCTGTGACTGGCGCACCAGAAGGGCGGTTTATCCTTCCAACCAAAGTGTTTCCGAATGCGTGCACCAAACCTTCTCCACTGTCCCCGCTTTCTCGCCAGCAGCACAGTAACTCTTGAGCGGCCCGGGGATATTTCCTTTGGTAAAAGCAGTATGTTGCCCAGAAACCGCCGTGCAGCACAGAACTCGCCTTCCAGTTCGACCGGAGCCCAGGCCGTGGAAAAGCTCTCCACAATCGAACTCCTAAGTTCTCCCAGGACATCTTCCCCACCCCTGTTACCGGTGGCACTTTCCCTGGTTGTGCTGAGCCCGAGGCCTTTCGATCACAGAACACGTTTGCCTGCAGTCGTTTTCTCGGTGGCCTCGGTGCTCCTCCTGCGTCCCTGCGCGGTTCCTTGCTCCTGGGCCGCGTTGCTTGGAGCCAGCCCAAGTTGCGGCGCCGGCGTTCATGTTTTGCGAATTGCCGCTGGAGAAAGCGCTGGTCAGAGTGGTTTTTCGCAAAGCGAGTCGCTATTCAGGACCAGCAGGGGTTTAGTCCCATCTGCGATTTCTGAGTCGTAGAAAGTCGGGCTTTAACCTTGCTCTCGGGATTTTTAGTCTGAGCAAGCCGGGCTGGAGGGATTCCTTAGGGTAGCAAGTCGCCCTTCATTGCGGCCTGCGAGTTCTCAGTCGTAGCAAATTCCGGTTTCATAACAGCAAGTCCTGGCTGGCTGTTCCTGATTTCAGGTGCCTCCGAAGCTCCAAAGCCAAAGTATGGGCCCGGCGGGCCGATCCCTCCCCTATGTGGTCGCTTTGTGGGACCTCGCAAAGCTAGTGTCTGCCTGATGCCCTTGGACGGTGGTGGAAC
>NW_024070579.1:0-11556 GCF_014754425.2 Oryx dammah
TTTTCAAGTAGTCATGTATGGATGTGAGAGTTGGACTGTGAAGAAAGCTGAGTGCCAAAGAATTGATGCTTTTGAACTGTGGTGTTGGAGAAGACTCTTGAGAGTCCCTTGGACTGCAAGGAGATCCAACCAGTCCATTCTAAAGGAGATCAGTCCTGGGTGTTCTTTGGAAGGACTGATGCTGAAGCTGAAACTCCAATACTTTGGCCACCTCATGTGAAGAGTTGACTCATTGGAAAAGACTGATGCTGGGAGGGATTGGGGGCAGGAGGAGAAGGGGACGACAGAGAATAAGATGGCTGGATGGCAACACTGACTTGATGGACATGAGTTTGAGTGAACTCCGGGAGTTGGTGATGGACAGGGAAGCCTGGCATGCTGCGATTCATGGGGTCGCAAAGAGTCGGACACGACTGAGCAACTGAACTGGACAACAAAGGAGCTTGAGGATGTCCTTATATATTTAATGATAATAATCTCCTTTCCCTTCCCCTTTCTCCCCCTTCTTACCCCCTCTCTTCTCCATGTCTCTTCTTGTTTGTTTGTTTGCTCCTCTGGGAATTGACAATTCATATCCTTTCCTGATTATTCTGATTTTTCTGTTGGTCTTCTCTGATCCTAGCATTGCTGCTAAACCCTGAGTTGAGGTAAAGCACTCATAGTGACTGTTAGCCACCCAGGAGTCAGCATAGGGAAGTGTAGGGCAGTTCAGCAGGATGATAAGGACATGGACTTGTAGCCAGACTGCCCTGACTCGCTTCCTACTTCTTATAGATGAGTGACCTTGGACAAGTTACTTAACTCCTCAGTACCCCAATTTTCTTATGTGTAACCCATCTCATCAGGTTCTTGAAAAGATCAAATCTGTGTGTATATATAAAAGGGTTAAAACAGAGCCTGACATGTAGGAACTATTATTGTTAACAGACAAGATGGAGGAATAGAAGGACATGCGCTCATCTTCTCCCGTGAGAACTCCAAAACTGCAACTAACCGCTGAACAACCATTGACAGGAGAATGTTGGATCCCACCAAAAAAAAGATACCCCATGTCCAAAGGCAAAGGAGAAGCCCCAACAAGACAGTAGGAGCAGAGTCACATTTAGAATCAAACCCTATACCCACCAGAGATGCTCGGAGGGCTCAGGGACTTAGAGACCCCACAAGAGACTGAGCCAGACCTGCCTTTGAGTGTTTGAGTGTCTCCTGCAGAGGCACGGGGCAGCAGTGGCCTGAAGACAGGGGCTCTGGCTGCAGCAGACCTGGGAGGCATGGCGTGTGAACCCTACCATAGAGTCACTGAGCAGACAACCCACAAATTGGACGACAATTATAACAAAGAAGTTCTTACACTATTGTGAAAGTTCTAGGGTCCAAAACAGATTTTCCAACCTGGGGATCTGGCAAAGGGACTGAGAACCCCCAGGGAATTTGACTTTGAAGGCCAATGGGATTTGATTACAGAACTTCCACAGGACTAGGGAAACAAACTCTTGGAGGGCACAGACAAAACCTTGTGTGCACCAGGACCCAGGAGAAAGGAGCAGTGACCCCACAAGAGACTGAGCCAGACTTGCCTGTGAGTGTCCAGGAGTCTCTGGCAGAGGTGTGGATCGACAGTGGCTGTCATGGGGCCAAGGGCACTGAATACAACAGACCTGGCATAAGCTCATTTGAAGGTCACCATTACCTCCATTACCCCTACCAGAGTTTGACCTCAGGCCAAACTACAGGGAGGGAACACAGCCCCACCTATTAACAGAAAATTGGATTACAGATTTACTGAGCATGGCCCTGTCCATCAGAGTAAAACTAAGATTTCCCCACAACCAGTCCCACCTATCAGGAAGCTTCCAAAAGCCTCCTATCCTTATCCATTAGAGGGCAGACTGAATGGAAACCACAATCAGAAAACTAACCAAACCGAACACTTGGATCACAGCCTTGTCTATCTCAATGAAACTATGAGCCATGCCGTGTAGGTCCACCCAAGAAGGATGGGTCATGGTGGAGAGTTCTGACAAAATGTGGGCCACTGGAGAAGGGAATGGTAAACCACTTCAGTATTCTTGCCTTGAGAACCTCATGAAAAGTATGAAAAGGCAAAAAGATAGGACATTGAAAGATGAACTCCCCAGGTCAGTAGGTGCCCAATATGCTACTGGAGAAGAGTGGAGAAACAGCTCCAGAAAGAATGAAGAGGCTGAGCCAAAGCAAAAACAGCGCTCAGCTGTGGATGTGACTGGTGATGGAAATAAAGTCCAATGCTGTAAAATATTGCATATTACCTAACTTGGAATGTTAGGTACATGAATCAAGGTAAATTGGAAGTGGTCAAACAGAAGATGGCAAGAGTGAACATTGACATTTTAGGAATCAGTGAACTAAAATGGACTGGAATAGGTGAATTTAATTCAGATGACCATTACATCTACTACTGTGGGCAAGATTCCCTTAGAATAAATGGAGTAGCCCTCATAGTCAACAAAAGAGTGTGAAATGCAGTACTTGGGTGGAATCTCAAAAATGACAAAATGATTTCTGTTCATTTCTAAGCAATATCCATTTCCAAGCAATTTCCATTCAGTAGCATAGTAATCCAAGTCTATGCCTCAACCACTAATGCCCAAGAAGCTGAAGTCGAATGGTTCTATGAAGACCTATAAGATCTTCTAGAACTAACACCAAAAAAGATGTCCTTTTTATTATAGGAGACTGGAATGCAAAAGTAGGAAGTCAAGAGACCTGGAGTAACAGACAAGTTTGGCCTTGGAGTACAAAATGAAGCAGGGCAAAGACTAACAGAGCTTTGCCAAGAGAATGCACTGGTCATAGCAAACACCCTCTTACAACAACATAAGAGAAGACTGTATGCATGGACATCACCAGATGGCCAACACCAAAATCAGATTGACTATATTCTTTGCAGCTGAAGATGGAGAAGCTCTACACATTCAGCAAAAACAAGACTAGGAGCTGACTGTGACTCAGATCATGAACTCCTTATTGCAAAAATCAGACTTAAATTGAAGAAAGTAAGGAAAACCACTAGACCATTCAGGTATGACCTAAGTCAAATCCCTTACGATTATAAAGTGGACATGAAAAATAGATTCAAGGGATTATATCTGATAGATAGAGTGCCTGAAGAACTATGAATGGAGGTTCATGACACTGTACATGAGGCGATGATCAAAACCATCCCCAAGAAGAAGATATACAAAAAGGCAAAATGATTGTCTGAGGAGGCCTTCCAAATAGCTGAGAAAAGAAGAGAAGTTTAAGGCAAAGGAGAAAAGGAAAGATATATCCATTTGAATGCAGAGTTCCAAAGAATAGCAAGGAGAGATAAGAAAGCCTTCCTCAATCAATGCAAAGAAATAGAGGAAAACAATAGAATGTGAAAGACTACAATCTCTTCAAGAAAATTTGAGGTACCATGGGAACCTTTCATGCAAAGATGGGCACAATAAAGGACAGAAATTGTATGGACTTAACAAAGGCAGAACATATTAAGAAGAGGTGGCAAGAATACAGAGAAGAACTATACAAAAAATATCTTCATGACCCAGAAAACCACAATGGTGTGACCACTCACCTAGAGCCAGACATCCTAGAATGTGAAGTCAAGTGGGCCTTACGAAGCATCACTACAAACAAAGCTAGTGGAGGTGATGGAATTCCAGTTGACTATTTCAAATCCTAAAAGATGATGCTGTGAAAGTGCTACACTCAATATGCCAGCAAATTTGGAAAACTCAACAGGGCCACAGGACTGGAAAAGGTCCGTTTTTCATTCCAATCCCAAAGAAAGGCAATGCCAAAGAATGTTCAAATTACCTCACAATTGTACTCATCTTACACACTAGCAAAGTAATGCTCAAAATTCTCCAAGCCAGGCTTCAACAGTATGTGAACCATGAACTTCCAGATGTTCAAGCTGGATTTACAAAAGACAAAGGAACCAGAGATCAACATCTATTGGATCATCAAAAAAGCAAGAGAGTTCCAGAAAAACATCTACTCCTGCCTTATTGACTATGCCAAAGCCTTTGACCATGTGGATCACAATAAACTGTGGAAAATTCCTAAAGAGATGGAAATACCAGACCACCTGACCTGTCTCCTGAGAAATCTGTATGTAGGTCAAGAGACAACAGTTAGAACCAGACATGGAACAACAGAGTGGTTCCAAATTGGGGAAGGAGTATGTCAAGGCTGTATATTGTCACCCTGCTTATTTAACTTATATGCAGAGTACATCATGGGAAATGCCAGGCTGGATGAAGCACAAGCTGTCATCAAAATTGCCAGGAGAAATATCAATAACCTCAGATATGCATATGACACCACCCTTATGGCAGAAAGTGAAGAGGAACTAAAGAACCTCTTGATGAAAGTAAAAGAGTAGAGTGAAAAAGCTGGTTTCAAACTCAACATTCAAAATACAAAGATTGTGGCATCTAGTCCCATCACTTCATGGCAAATAGATGGGGAAACAATGGAAACAGTGACAGACTTTATTTTCTTGGGCTCCAAAATCACTGTAAATGGTGACTGCAGCCATGAAATTAAAAAACGCTTGCTCCTTGGAAGAATAGCTATGACCAACCTAGACAATATATTAAAAAGCAGAGATATTACTTTGCCAAAAAAGGTCCACCTAGTCAAAGCTATGGTTTTTCCAGTGGCCATGTGTGGATGTGAGAATTGGACCATAAATAAAGCTGAGCACTGAAGAATTGATGCTTTTGAACTGAGGTGTTGCAGAAGACTCTTGAGAGTCCCTTGGACAGCAAGGAGATCCAACCAATTAATCCTAAAGGAAATCAGTCCTGAATATTGATTGGAAGGACTGATGCTGAAGATGAAGCTCCAATACTTTGGCCACCTGATGGGAAGAACTGACTCATTGGAAGAGACCCTGATGCTGAGAAAGTTGAAGGTAGGAGAGAAGGGGACGACAGAGGATGAGATGGTTGGGTGGCATCACTGACTCAATGGACATGAATTTGAGCAAGTTCTGGGAGTTGGTGATGGACAGGGAAGCCTGGTGTGCTGCAGTCCATCGGGTTGCAAAGAGCTGGACACGGCTAAGTGACTGAACTGAACTGATTATCAAACTACTGTCTACCTCCTAGCCATGCTCTGTACCCCTAACAAATATATACTTGTACCAGTAGGCAGTATGAACAAACCAGAGAGAAAGCATCTCTTAGCCTAGGATCAGAGTTCTCCATTTGTACTCAAACACCTGGCTTTTCCTACCTGGCTAGGCTCTTTAAAGAACCTTCCCAGAAATCTACCAATACTGCCACTTTCACCCAGCCTGTGATGTGTCCTTGTAAAGCTACTACAGTAGCAGTAGCAGTTATCTTAGACCAGAAATTCCTTTAAGGAGAAAGACAGGCCCTGGGAAGATGGAGGAGGGAGACTAAAGGAACATTGGCCCCAGGTAAATGCAGATCCAGCCTCCTTTAAATAATAATTAAAAATACTTCTATCTTTATGAGCTACTGTTAGTTGAGTTTTCTGATATATTCACCTAAATCTCATATTCATTTATGCACTGTTTAAAATGTAAAATTAAATCCACCTTGAGAATATAAAAAGCATGACCTCTTTGTGGCCGAAGACAGTGAAGCTTTCCCCTAATGAGGAATATTTACAAAGTTATTAATTACTTTTCTTTATTTTGAAAGAAATCACTGTGCATTCACTTCAAATATTTCTTGCTGAGCTTTTATGTTTAGCATTTTAAAGATGATGTGATTAATTTTACTGATGTCTACCTCACATAGACATGAAAACTGAAACTAAATCACAGATAAACAAGGAGTACACATAACAATATATTAAAAGGCACAGAGACAGCTGTCCTAATACTCAAACAATTATTCATAAACTATAATTAGAGGGGAAAGGCACAGGATGTTCCTACCTGTTTACAAAAATTAACAAATCTCAGTCAAACCCTCCTTCTTTTCCTTATCTTCAGTAATTGTCAAGGAAGTCCAACTGCAAAGCTAAAAAATTTGCCAATTCTTTCTTTCATGAGTTTACTTCTCTCTGTATACACTGTTCATTTTCTTCTATATTTCATCAGAAGTTCCTTAGACATACCTTTAGATAAATTGCTCCTTTTTTTTTTAGCTGCAGCAGGCCTCACACACAAAGCAGAACCAACATTTATGAACAGTTTTCCTTCCACTTTTTTCCCATCAAATTAAGCAACTGGGCTCAAAGGAGTGTGTCATTCTGTAGATGCTAAAAAGAGTCATGGCAGGTGACCTGGCTTTCCCACCTACACTCTGTCTATTCATGGTAAAGTTAAAACTGCCTTCCAAGCCTAGAACAATCCTCCAATTCCACCTTTCATTCATCACCTGCCATCTTCTTTCAGCTTCCATAGTTTTCAGCGTTTCCTGATTCACCACACTCCCTCACTATTATGCATTGATCCTTCTTACCATTCAAGCCATCACATATTTTATAAAATCAGGCAACCTTATTGTTTCCCCCTTTTCTGCAGAACTTGACTCTCTTCCACTTTATCTCACTAAAGAAAAACAATGACACCCAGTTATTGAGCCAGTTGTTACTGTGTTTACATGGGCTTTGCATGAAAATTAATTTTGCCCTCTCAATACTTGTATGAGGTAAGAACCATAGGAGATAAGGAAACTTAAGCCCAGAGAAGTTAACTTTCTAAAGTTCCTAGGACATTCCCACTTTATGCTCCAAACTTCCTCTGTCTTCAGCACTGTTCAACAGAAATATGATGCAAGAGACATAGGTAATTTTAAATGTTTCAGTAGCTAGATTTTAAAAAGTAAAACTAGACAGGTGAAATTGATCATAATGATATATATTTTATATAACCCAAATATCCCAAAGAGTATCATTTCAACATGCAATTAATGTAAAAATAATGATTAATAAAATATTTTGCATTGTTAGAGCATATCTCAATTTGGACAATAAATTTTCATTACAAATATTTGATTTGGATTTAGGTTTCATAAAATGAACAGTTGAAAAAGTTAACTCACATACCCAAGTTGTACCAAACAAATTTAAACATTTTCCAATAACTGAACATAGCATCATTTTTTTTTAGTAAAGTTTAAATTTAACTTCATTGTAATTACATAAAATTACAACCAACATCCCCAGTGGCTCAGACGGTAAAGAATCTGCCTGCAATGCAGGAGACCCGGGTTCAATCCCTGGATCAGGAAGATCCCCTGGAGAAAGGAATGGCAACCCACTCCAGTATTCTTGACTGGAGAATCCCATGGACGGGGAGCCTGGTGGGCTACAGTCCATGGGGTCACAAAGAGTTAGACATGAGTGAGTAACTAACACTTTCACTTTTAACTTTCACAGTCAGTTTGTCCACTCGCACTACCCACATGTCAATTTCTCGGCAGCCATGTGGGGTCAGTGGCTGCCATGTTGGACAGCACAGTTCTAATCTAGGAATGTGTCCTTACAAACAACTCAACTATATGCTCCCATGTGAGCTCATGCAGTGAGTGTGTCTCCTCTTCCTCCAAAAGAAAAGCTCATCATTGCCCCCGCTCCAGAGCTCAGCTCAGATTGTCCTCTTACACTGAGACTTTCCTGATCCACTCAAAAGGAATCCAAAAATTCACCTCTCTTCTGAATTTGCAGAGCACTTTCTCTAGACCTCCTCAGTGGCAACCATTATTTTTCTCTTTGTATAATAGATGTTTCCTTTTATTCTTGTCTCCATACTTCCATCTTTGGTCTAACTCAAAACTGTGTAAAAAACAGTTCCTTAAAAATATTTTCTGCCTGAATCACCCAAAGTGATTTGTGGAGGCAGTATTAAAAAGAAACAAGCCCCAACTTTTGAAATGAACATACTTATAGTTATCCTCACAAACAAAACCAGAAGAAGAAAATTTATTTAGCAAAAATTGTAATCTCTTTGGTGTCCTTGTATAAGTTGAGAAAGAATATGGACAAAAGGAATATCAGTGTACCTCATTTTTTATAAGTTTTAGAACAGACACATTGGTCTCAAAAACCAAGGGGCATTTAAGACATACATATTTATTTATTTATGTTTCTTATAGTAAGGCAGAATAAATATCAAGTTGACCTTCCACAGAAAACATCTATAAATGCTGGATAACATATTTAAAATCCATTAAATTGCATGCATGAGTAGACAAGAAAATAAGAAACACCTAGGTCTCAAAATAACTAGACAGGACATTGTAGCTCAATAGCCACTGTTTGCCTAGAAGCAATTTGTTGAACCTGGTGAATCTAAGTTCTAGTTTTCTGGTCTCATGGATTCAGGAGATGAAATGCAAATTCCAGAGTCTGCCCAAGGTGGCAATTTGAATAGAACATTCGTTCCCATAAAGCTGGAACTCCAACAGTATATAACCTTGTGGCAAGGGGAAACACCCCTCTCTCCAATCATAAAACAGGAAAATTTCCTGCCTTAAACCTGGCCAGTGGAAACAGCTCCAGTGTACATCATCAGGAGAATGGGTACATTGTGGTATATACATAGAAGGAAGTATGACAGATGAATGCAACACTGTGAGTGAACTCACAGATACAACGACATGCAAGAGAACCAGACACAAAAGAGTACAAAAAGCATGATTCCACTTACATAAAGTAGAAAAATGGAGAAAGCTATTCTATGGTGACAGAGATCAGAATATGAGTTACCTTGGAGAAGGTGGTTTAGAAAATGATTAGTTATCAACCTTCAGCAGCATTGGTGGGTCAGACAGTAAAGAATCTGCCTGCAAAGCAGGAGACCAGGGTTTGATCCCTGGGTCAGGAAGATCCCCTGGATAAGGGAATGGCTACCTACTCCAGTGTTCTTACCTGGAGAATCCCATGGACAGAAGAGCTTGGCAGGTACAGTCCATAGGGTTGCAAAGAGTCAGACACAACTAAGCGACTAATACTTTCATTTATATATATAATATATAGTAATTGTAAGTACATAACATTTGGGCTTCTCTGGAAGCTCAGTTGGTAAAGAATCCGTCTGCAATGTAGGAGACCTGGGTTCGACCCCTGGGTTGGGAACATCCCCTGGAGGAGAACATGGCAACCCACTCCAGTATTCTTGCTTGGAGAAATCCCTATGGACAGAGGAGCCTGGTGGGCTACAGTCCATGGGGTCACAAAGAGTTGGACACGACTGAGCAACTAAGCACAGCACAGCACATATATCATTTATGCTTTAAAGTTATTTATATATTTACATAATTATGTGTTAATATTTATATACATTTAGTTATTACAAACTTATATGTGTTTAGTTATATAATAATTATATATATTTGATTTATGCTTATATCGTCTCCATAGAATGCTGACAGCCTCCTAAACAGTCTCTTAGAGACTTTTAGAAATTCCAAGCCACTAAAATACAGCCAGAAATTCTGAATGAGTGACCTCTTTACACTCCAGGAACTAGGGCCCCAGAGTGGCAGGATGTAAAGTACTAGATCTGCACACCAGCTGCACACAGAGCACACACAAAGGGAAGAGAAAGGCAGCAGAATGAAAGGCTCTCCAGTGTCATTCTAAGCAGTCATCTGCCCATTTGCTTTCAGTGGGAATCAGTTCCCAGAAGCCAGTGGAACAACTCCTGTGCATCAAAAGAGAGAGGAGAGACAGATGGGTGCATCTCTCCTAATGAGTGGGATGTTGTTTCATAGAGAAGCCAGTCCCTATGCAGTAGAAATAGGAGAAAGCCACCACAGATCCAGGATGCCTTCTTTGACGTGGTGGCTAGGATAAAGAACCCGCCTACCAATGCAGGAGACTTATGAGACACACGTTTGATCCCTGGGTTGGAAAGATCCCCTGGGCATGGCAACCCACTCCAGTATTCCTGCCTGGAGAATCCTGGACAGAGGAAGCCTGGTGGGCTACAGTCCATAGGGTCGCACAGCGTCAGACACGACTAAAGCGACAGCACAGCATAGCACTAGGACACTAGTGCAGAAAGAAGGGTGTGTGTGCATGGCCAGAGGTGTGTAGTCACACTGAAGATCAATCTGGGTGTGCAGCTACCTGGCTAGGTCAGCTAAGAAAGTACAGTAAGTTCCTTACATATGAATAAATTCTGTTCTGAGACTCTGTTTGTAAGTCCAATTTGTTTGTTAAGTCCAACAAAGTTAGCCTAGGTACTCAACTCACACAATTGGCTATATAGTACTGTACTTTAGTAGGTTTATAATACTTTTAACACAAATGATACATAACAAACAAACAAAAAATAAAGGAAACATTTTTAATCTTACAATACCTTGAAAAGCACAGTATGACAGCTGGCATGTCAGAACACATTCGCATCTTTGAAAGTTTGCAACTTGAAGGTTCACATGTAGGGGACTTATTATACTACAAGTAGACAGCATGTCCTCAAATTTCAAAATACAATGCTGCTGAAGGTTGATAAATAAAAGATGGAGCTAAATCAATTTCCAGCTGTGTATTTCCCAGATACTTTCAAAATCCCAGCTTCCCAAGAACTTTTACAGTTCATTTCCTCATAGGTATTTTTGTGATTTCATCAGAAAAGACTGGCTGATAGGTTCCCTTGTGAAAGTGTCCCATTTGGACAAGTTAAATGAGTAAACCTGGTTAAAAAAAATATTCACCAAGAGCCTCTCAGCATCAGGTACAATTTCCAAGCAATCTTGGCTACTTGTAAGTATTACTGGAAGGCACTCAAAACAAACACTCCATTTGCCTGATCTTCAGCAAAGAAAATATCAGCCTGTGTGAGCTAACGTGGATGTTATTTTAGAATTAGCTTCGCTGCCATTTCAGGGTACCTAATACCATTGTCCTCACCTCAAAGTCTTCTGAGCTGAAATTTAGAAGGTGGGCAAGCTGCAAAACTTGTGACTTGGAGTATGGTTCTAGAAAAATTCATATATGAGTAGATCTGGCCTGGTTATGCGAAAGACTTTCCCTTAACCTGCTAGATATTGAGACCATGAAGGAAGTTTAAATATCAGTTGGAACAGTCAGGGTTGGTTTCATGGGTGTGCAACCCAGGCAGTCACCAGGGCTTGGCACTGCAAAGGGCCCCACAATTCATTTAATACTCTGCTGTCTCCATCTTGAAATTCCTAATAAGTCTTGAACAAGGAGCTCAGCACTTTCATTTTGCATTGAGCCTCCCAAATTACGTAACAATCCTGGGAAGAGTAGTGTGGCCTTACCTCCATCCCCTTTCTAGACATTTTTCTTACTTGTCATTTGCATATACACTATTTTCTGCTCAGACTAAATTAAAAATTTACATTTCAGCAGTTGGGTCTCTTTGAAGGGTATGTCTCACCAGAAGGCTGAAAAAGAGGATCAAAGAACAGTAATGTGGAAAGATAACATCAGAGGGAATGGAAATTGGTTCAGGGCACAAGGGAATTCTCTGCACAATTTTTGCAACTTTTCTGTAAGTTTTATCCCAAAATAAGAAGGTCAGCTCATCACAAATTTACAAAATAAAATAAATAGTTTTTAAAAGACAGTTGT
>NW_024070580.1:0-11552 GCF_014754425.2 Oryx dammah
GTGATTGATTCCAAATGACAAATACAACACAAGAGATGATTATGGCTTCAGAGTTACAGACTACCTTGGATAGAAAGTTTGGAATTGTTACACGAGGTAGATTTTTCTCTATTAAGTCAAATTGCATTTAATGCTCTGTCCTTTCTTGTAGTATAGAAATATCCTGAGAAGTGGGAGCAAGAGTCAATTATGAAAATACTAATAAACAGTAGTAGCAAACACAGGTTGGTATACTCTTTCTATGTAATATTTTGATACCCATTCTCTCAATATAATACCTTATATTTAAGGTAGTTAACATCAGTTAATGGGAAGTTATTTCCGATTAACAGTAAGAAACATGATAGACTGCTGATACTTATGATAACACATGAAATCTCCTCTGTAAACTGTTAAACAATCCTCAGAAAAATATTGAGCTTTATCTTGTAGATAGACTCCTCTGTAATTTCATGCTGTGGCTTCCTAGCCTCAAAGGTTTTGTACATTACCACAGCTGGTTGAGAGCCTATGACAGAGAAGGTGTTGCACTAAGTGATTTGCACATGTGTTCACAGTTCTTACTGGAACCCCTCAAAGTTGTGTCCATTCTACTTTAGGAATACAATGGAGCCAAGTGCTTAAGACCAAAGGCTTAAGTTGTCTTTCTAGATATGGCATTCATTAGTTGTGTGATGTTGGGATTGTGACAGTAATTTTTATGTTTCAATTTCCTCATCTCTGCACTGTGGTTATTGATAGAATTTATCATGCAGGTTCTTATAAGAAATGAATGAAGTAATGAATGCCAATGCTGAGCCCCGTGCCCAGCATAAAGATACTGGCTACTTAGAGAAATAAAATTGAACATGAGACAGTTTCAATGCCTTGCTTGGTATTGCAGAGTAAGTGTCAGAGTGGAGCCCTCCCTCCATACTTTACTTAGAGGAGATGCTCTTCCTCATCCCAACTCCATGCACTGGGAGTTGATGATGGACAGGGAAGCCTGGTGTGCTGCAGTCCATATGGTCTCAAAGGGCTGGACATGACTGTGCAACTGAACTGAATGAAACTATTATTGTTTTGTCTTGCTTGATTGTTTTCTTTCTGCATTTTCTCAATTCTCTGATTAAATTTATACTTTGGGACTTGGGGAATGTCTAGGAGCTAAAGTTTTTCTACACACAAGAGGCAGAGATAGGACATTGCAGGGGCAGATGGGGTGGTCTGCTGCCGGGAGCCACCATAGGTGATCCCACCCATGACAAGGTCATGTGGAAGAGAAGTGTTAAGCAAGGCTTCAGGACTCAAGGGGCTCCCTAGGCTTTCTCGAGCATCTACCCCCAAACCAGAATCTGTCTGTTTTACTATTTCATGACTTTCACCAACTCCTCTGACATTAACAGAGGGCTATCCCTAACCACCTTTCTCTGGAGAAAATCAACTTAGGGCTATAGCTAATAAGTCTCCTGGACATGAGAGGAATATTTCAAATCAAATCCCCTCTGTTAGCATTCTAGCTTGCTTGGCAGGTATATTCAGACTCTTGCAGCTACGCATATGGTTATTTACAGCCTCCCAACTGTGAGAGGCACGGAAAGCCTAAAACATAGAGCCTTTCGAAGAGTTAAAAGTTATTAGAGTAGTGCTGGTGTAGGATTTCATTATTGGGCCAATGCTTGTTGCTAAGCTCCCATATCTCTTATCCACTGTGCACCTGGGAATGCATTAGTTAACATAGTTAGAATGTAAGAAAAACAAGTGTAGCCTTGAAATTAACCACATTAGACCTTTGAGCTAATTGGTTGTTTCTTGTAAACTAACTCACTGCACTTTTGCTCTGTAAAAAATGTAAATCTGTTTAGCATTTTCTGAGGCTGACATAGATTAGAAATATAAAGAAAAGACAGTTTGAGGGAAAATAGGTTTTCTGGTTGAGCAGCCTTTATCAAAAGAGGGTCATAAAATGTTCACAAGCATCCAAGACCAGAAGATACTGTACACAACATCATTTGTGGGAAAGGTGTGCAGAAAAAAACTTGGTTTTGATAAGGGCAAAACTGCTGGAATGTTTGGGCTGACTCTGTATGCCCTTGCATCTTTCATTTCCCTCTATGTATAAGGCAAGGTATAAAAGTACCTTTTAAAAATAAAGCTATTGGGCTTTGCTCACTGAAGCAGCTTGGTCTCCCCGTGTCAATCACTCTCTCTCTCTCCCCCTCCCTCTCTTTTTCAGGCTGATCCCTTGGAGCATAGAGGCTCCCTGCGTTCACTTATCTGCCTGGGTTTCTAAGGCCTGAACAGGAAGATGTTCTGTGTCTTCACTCCCTCGGGAGACTGGGAGGGCACCTGTGGCCTCCGTGAACAGGGCAAACTTCTTGTCTCAGAGTTTTATTGGCTTTCTATGTAAACCAAGGAATATCAGCCTCTTTCTCTCCTCTATTTTCTTATCTTCAACATTCTTTCCTTATCTCTCTCTAAATCAATCGCCGACGTCATTTCTCCTTTGGGTTTCCCTGGATCCTGCGGGGGCTGGACCCCAGCAGTCTGCCCCATAAGGTCCTGCTCAATTATTTATAGATAGATAGATAGATCAACAGTCTCCTGTGACTATGCATTGTTTAGGAATACAGGATGCAACACGAAAAAGCAAAAAAAAAAGGCCTACATTGCAGTAGAAGGAGAAAAAATTAAACAGTTTTGTTTTTTAAAAAATTAGACAATTTTAAGTAGTGATAAGCACTTTAAAGACATTACAAAACTGTGTTAAGATAAAGAGTGACTCTTGGGGTGAGGAAAGGCATCAGCCCTAAGTAGGGTATGAAGGGAGGGCTCCACTCTGTCACTTACTCTGCAACAACACGCCAGGCTTCCCTGTCCATCATCAACTCCCAGAGCTTGCTCAAACTCATGTCCATAGAGTTGGTAATGCTATGCAACCATCTCATCCTCTGTCATCCCCTTCTCTTCCTGCCTTCAATTTTTCCCAGCATCAGAGTGTTTTCCAATGAGTCAGTTCTTCACATCAGGTGACCAAAGTAAAGGAGCTTCAGCTTCAGCCTCAGTCCTTCCAATGAATGTTCAGGACTGATTTCCTTTACGACTGGCTGGTTTGATCTCCTTGTAGTGCAAGGGACTCTCGTGAATTTTCTCCAATAGTTTAGCCATTAAACAAAGTCGAGGACCTTCAGATCCCCCTCAAGGACTGTGTGTAACCTTCTGAGCCATGTTCTTTGAGCTGTTTTGCAGAATCTGAAATTTCTACCAAGTGGAAGAAGTTACCTGTATGTGCTCAAAAGCACTGGACCTCAGACCGTATGTGTTAATTGCTCAGTCATGTCCAACTCTTTGCAATCTCATGAGCTGTAGCTGCCAGGGTCCACTGTCCATGGAATTCTCCAGGCCAAAATACTGGAGTGGGTTGCCATTTCCTTCTCCAGGGATCAAACCTGGGGCTCTTGAATTGGAGGTGGATGCTTTATTGTCTCAGCTACTCTGGAAGCACCAGATCTCAGACTGGTTGGAAACAAAAGGTTGATTGTGCTGACTCCTGATTAACTCACCAGCAATGAATCAGAAGAATGTTCACAAGCTGATTATGAACCTCATAACTCCCTTCCCTCACCTTATCTTTAAAACATTTTCCCCACAGCCATCTGGGAATTCTAGGATTTTGAGTCCTGGCTGCATGTACTACTTGCTTGGTGCCCTGTGATAAACACTGCATTTTGCTTCACTGCAACCCACATGAGAAAGTGGGCCCAGGAATGGTTCAGCAATATGTGTTGTCGTTTAGTCGTTAAATCATGTCTGACTTTTTTGTGACCCGGTGGACTGTAGCTTGCCAGGCTCTGCTATCAACAGGATTTCCTAGGCAAGAATACTGGAGTGGGTTGCCATTTCCTTCTCCACCGTATCTCCCTTACCCAGTGATCGAACTCATGTCTCCTGCTTTGGTGGATTCTTTACCAGTGCCACCTGGGAAGCTAATATATATGTGTGTGTAGTGCAAAAAAAGTATTTCTAGAGTTCACACTATGCAAAGTCTAAAATAAAAGATTGAGTTGGACTCATTTTGAGTTGTTTATCTAGATTGTCAACATTTCTACCTTACAAGCCATTTCAGGCAGATTTATTTAATTTATCTAGTGGTCAATTGGCTTGGGCTCTACTTCATATAATTACAATAGCTTTAGATTTCTGGATTCTGCCATATTAGTTGAAGGAATGCTTCCTGCTGTTGGAGGCCTATACTTCCTGGTTTGGACACAGACCCTCCAATGTGTGGGTAAATTTATCAAGGAATTAGTAGTCTCATCAGAAATAAGCTCCATAGCAAATGAGTTTTCTGAATGGTGTGGTCATGTCCTCACAATCCTATCCTCAAGTGGGCTGATTGCTGTGATCTGGAGGAAAAAAAAGGAAATCGATTTGTAGTGACTTCTGTGTGTCATGGCTTCACAGGTGGTGCTAGATGGTAAAGAACTGGCCTGCCAATGCAGGAGACATAAGACACGTGGGTTCAATCCCTGGGTCAGGGTTTAGATGTGAGTTTGATCCAATGGAGGAGGGCATGGTAACCCACTCTGGTATTCTTGCCTGGAGGTTGCAAAGAGTCAGATGCACCTGAGCAACTAACACTACATTACACTGCTGTTAGTCTAGCATCCCCTCCCCAAACATACATTTATACTTCTAAATAGGAGACATTAATGAGACTTTTCAGATATTCCTTTATTAACCGTAACTGCATCTCTTTTCTTAGGAAGGTAAGTCAGGAGTTAGCTATTGAGACCTTCCAATCCTGTTTCTCTTTTCAGAACACGACTTAAGTTTCAGTACTCATGAGCTTCCCTGGTGGCTCAAACAATGAAGAATCTACCTGCAATGTGGGAGACCTGGGTTCAATCTCTGAGTTGGGAAGATCCCCTGGAGGAGGGCATGGCAAGCCTCTCCAGTATTCTTGCCTGCAGAATCCCCATGGACAGAGAAGCCTGGCAGGCTACAGTCCATGGGGTCAAGAGTCGGACACGACTGAGCGACTGAGAACAGGTGGAATGCATTGCTCTGATTTTTAGCACCTACCGCATGCTGTTTAGGTGAGATGAGATGAGGTGGTTAGATAGCATCGCTGAGTCAATGGACATGAATTTGAGCAAACTCCAGGGCATAGTGGAGGACAGAGGACTCTAGTGTGCTTGGGGTCACAAACAGTCGACTTAGCGACTGAACATCAACCATGCTGTTTCCTTTGCTTATTTCGGTTGTTCACTGGAAAGAAGGTTTTGCAGGCAATCTACAGTACCAGATTCCAAGAAGTAGATTTAGATTCTGTACAGTCTTCATTAATGCTACCTTGTACTAATAAGTACAGATAAGACAGAACAAAATTCTTATTTATTTTTAAGCAACTCTATTGAGGTATAAATGACATTCCCTAAAATTCATCCATTTTGAATTTCCAGTTTAATAATTTTTAGTAAATTATCCTTCATCCCCAATTATGGTTCTTTATTTCCACACTTGGCCCCACAGCAACCACTGACCACATTTATAATTTTATAAGTACCTTTCATGAATATTTCATATACATGAAATCATTCAATATGCAATCTTGTGTCTGGCTATTATTCCTTAACATAATTAAAAAAATTATTTACCTTGTAGCATACATTAGTGTTTCACTTATATTTATTGATGAATAGCAATTCACTGGCAAATGAATTATATTTCATTTATCCATTCACCAGATGTTGCATGTTTTGGTGCTATTAGGAAGAATAACCACAAAGTAAGTTCCCATTATTTTTAGAATATACCTTCACTAACGCTTACACATTTACTGAGTATCACAAATGTATGTGGTGTGGCAGATTCCAAACACTATAGACTACTTAGCCAGATAGATATGCAATGTGATTTTTACTATGCCACCTACCATATGTGTGATCTCCAGTTAGTTACTTGAGCTCTTTCAGCTTTAGTTTTCTTGTTTGTAAGTTGGAAATAATATCTTTATTGCATAACTTTTCTATTAGAATGGTGTGCATAAAAATAATTTAATGCATAGCGTTTGTGCACATTTATAAATTGGTATTTGAAAATTTATAAGTTTTATTGAAATTTTATGTAAAAGATTCCTAACCAAAGTGTGTTTCCTCCACGTTTGCAATTCCAATCTCTCTCAAGTTGAATAATAGTAGCCCATCCTAAGGCAACCTAGTTCTGAAAGGTTGTCGGCTCTCTTTGCATTGTGAGCTCGTGAGAGATATCCTTAATGTTTGTGAAGTTGGTCTCAAGAAAGCAGAATTTGATCCCTCCTTGAACCACAGGAAACTGATTCTAGGGCAGAAATGGTGTATTTCTAGCACATGTATGTGTTATCCTCTCTTATTGGCTGGGCAACCAGATGCATAATCCTATTATCTGAAGCAGAATGTTCCACAGATCTAGGCTGTAGAACTTTCCATGTTGAAGATACTTTATCAGAATATATGGAGAGAAGAACTTTTCTAGCCTCATTACTGATCCTGTGGCTTCATCCTGGTCATAAGTCTAGGGGCAGCTGAAGACATTCTGAGCAGTCTGGGTGGTGATGGGCAAAGTGGGGGGCACAGTCAGGCACCTCCAGGTTCTAATATTTGGGAATGTGAAGACAATGAATACTCTATAGATAAATTATTTTCTATGTGTGACCTTGTCTTTCTGAACAGGAGTGAGCAGCCTCTTGACTGTGGAACAATGTCCTCCTTCACTATGTTCAGGAAGGATAGAGTCCTAATTTCACCTGCAGTTCCCCTTCCAGCTCTTTCTATGCTTTACACTGGTACAGATGGGAACCTACAAAAAGCCCCCAAGAACCTGTTGTAGTGAGTGTAAATGGGGATGAAAAAGAGCAAGGACAAGTGAGAGTCACTCTGAATACTAAGGAGGGCTACAGCTCCCTGTATATCAGAGGACTTCTGTGCCTCCACACAGTGCCACTAAGCCCCTGCAGCCCATACCCAAAGCCTTGCCTGCTGCTGCTCTGGGACCAGGGTTGAGGAAGAGCCATGCGTGGGTTGGAAAAGGGAAAGCCAGTGAACTGCAGTGTTTTCTGTAATCAGGGGGAAGTGGAAACATAGATTAACAGGCATTCCAGTCACTGTAGTTCCCTCAACTAACTAGACTGTACTGAACATCAACTAACCTTGACTCTTACCAGTATACTGGCCATATCATTGAGTCAGATCTCTAGCCTCTTTTCCCATGGTTTAAAATGCACTAAATGATTACTCAAAGATATCAAACAAAATAATGTGGTTCAACTAGGTCAACATTTAAACTCCACTGTTGCTACATCCTAAGAGCTAGACTTTCTATGGTGTTTCTTCACATTCATGAATGAGACATGGACAGACACCTTCTTCTCACACACCTGGCAAGAAAATCTGCATGTTTTATACCAGAACAGTCGATTATGCCTCATTAACTCATTGGAGAGAGTTTGATTTTGGTTTCATTCAACCTTCTCACTGCATGGTTATTTGTATTTCATTTCTTCTCATATGAAGCTATTTGCATTTTTAAAACCCACTTTTGATATCTGAAAGGAGCATTGATAGGGGAAGTCCACCCCTGTCTCCTGAGAAACATGTATGTGGGTCAAGAAGCAACAGTTAGAATCAGACATGGAACCACAGACTGGCTCAAAATTGGGAAAGGAGTATGTCAGGGCTGTATATTGTCACCCTGCTTATTTACCTCTATGCAGAATACCTCATGCAAAATCCTGGGCTGGATGAATCATAAGCTGGAATCAAGATTGTTGGGAGAAATATCAATAACCTCAGATATGTAGATAACACCACGCTTACAGTAGAAAGCCAAGAGGAACTAAAGAACCTCTTGACAAGGGTGAAAGAAGACAGTGAAAAAACTGGGTTAAAATTGAAAATTCAAAAAATTAAGATCATGACATTAGGTCCCATCACTTCATGGCAAATAGGTGGGGGAAAAGTGGAAGCAGTGGCAGATATTATATTCTAGGTGTGCAAAATCACTGCATGGTGACTGCAGCCATGAAATTAAAGGATGCTTGCTCCTTGGAAGAAAAGCTATTACAAACATAGACAGTCTATTAAAAAGCAGAGACATTGCTTTGCTGACAAAGATCTGTAGAGTCAAGAGTATCATTTTCACAGTAGTCATGTATGGATGTGAGAGTTTGACCATAAAGTCTGAGCATTGAAAAATTGATGCTTTTGAGTTGTGGTGCTGGGTAAGGCTCTTGAGAGTCCTTGGACATCATGGAGATAAAAACTGTCAATTCTAAAGGAAATCAACCCTGAATATTCTTTGGAAGACTGCTGCTGAAGCTCCAATACATTGGCCATGTGATGCAAAGAGCCAGCTCATTTGAAAAGATCCTGATGCTGGGATAGATTGAGGGCAGGAGGAGAAGATGGTGACAGAGGATGAGATAGTTGGATGCTTCACCGACTCAATGAACATGAATTTGACAAACTCTGGGAGATAATGAAGTACAGGGAAGTCTGGCATCCTGCAGTCCATGGGACCTCAAAGATTCAGACACAACTTAGTGACTGAACAACAACAACAACTTAATTAGAAGAGAGAAAAGAGGAGAGGGGCAACCAGAGTGGGTCACTTGGAACTTTGCCACAAAAATGTACTTAACCTAGAATGACAGTTATAGGTGACCACTGGATAAATGAACCCCTGAAAACACTCATCAAATTAGAACGGGAAGAAATTCAACCCTGGTAAGAATGGGGAGGAAATATGGCATAAAAGCCTCAGGGTGTGATTTGTTCCTCCAGGGGGTGATGTTGCATAAACTGGAAATGTCACCTCCAACAAAAGTTCCATTTCACTCCTATGAGCTTCCGTATCTCTCAGCTTGCTGAAGTACACATTTGAACAGGCTCAACACCAGGAGCAGTCATTGTCAAGGAAGCATTTCTTCCTGACAGTCACTATAATTTGCTTAAATAGTGATCTTTTGAATCTCAGATTTCCCTGTAATAGGACTCAGCACACTCTGGCACATTCCTTCCTGCTCCTTAGGGAAGATCTTCCACAATATGTCTCTCATCTTAATTTCTGCATAGTCAGATTTTCCACCATCCTTCTCCTGTTGGGAATGCTCTTCATAGGGAATCAGTAACATTATATTCCATGCTCCTGCCTCTATAGAACAAACCAGTTCTGGCTGAAATCTGAATAGAGAGATTGTCTTATTATAGGCAGATTTGTCCTGGTTTCATTGATTTAGCACTAATGTTTCAGGAAGAACTGGAGGCTAGTCAGTGACCCGCCTGACAATCACATCACTGGCTCTAAAGGGGCCCCCTGAAGTGGAAGTGCAACTATTCCTACCTCTAGTGAACTTCCTTATCTCTTCTTGTATGTCCAGACAATAGAATATGAAGAAGAAAAAGGCTTTGTTTATCCAGTGGTCACCTATAACGGGCATTCTAGGTTAAGTACATTTTTTGTGGCAAAGTTCCAAGTGACCCACTCTGGTTGCCCCTCTCCTCTTTTCTCTCTTCTAATTCTATTTCTCTAATATCCACTGTGTGGCCAATAATAATTATTGTTACTTTTATTTTTCTACACTGTCTCTCACAGTTCCTTTAGTCAACATTTGCAACAGCCTTGAACTGTCCATCTGATCCTGAGAGTCTGCAGATCACTTCAGTTTTACTTCAGTGAAAATATACAAGTCCTCATTTTCTATCCCCATTACCTCTAAATCCATATACAGGGAACCATTATTAATCATAGACTTTGAGAAAAAGCAGAATTGATTTTCATATGCTTTAAAAAATACTTATTGTTCTTTTAAAATAACCTACTAGAGATAAAAAGCAGAATACAAATAACAATAATCAACAGTTAAAATGTATTTAGTGTAAAATAGATAACTAGTAGGAAGGTGCAATATATCAGATAGAGCCCATACTGGTACTCTGTGAGGAACTAGAGGGTTGGGATAGAAAGGGAGAGGGAGGCTCAAAAGGGATGGTATATATATGTATATAAAACCACCGTGACTGATTCTCATTGTTGTATGGCAGAAATTAACACAACAATGTAGAGCAATTATCCTCTAATTTAAAAAATAACAAAATAAATAAAATATGTATTTAAACCTGAAATTTTATTTAAAATTTATTTTTATTTTAAAATTGTATGTTTTAATAAAAATTTAAAAATTTAAAATTCTAATTTCAGTGCCCATCTAGAGATAAAAAATAATATAACTCTTTTTGTAGGTTCAGTCTAGAATAAATACATATACATAATTAAAAAATGAAACTGTTTAATACTGCAAAGTGTTCCAGACAAGACTGTTATGAATACTGTGCTGATTTTTGAACACCCTTCAGAATCACAGGTTTGTACACAGGAGATGCCAAAAAAAAAAAAAAAAGATCCTGAGAACTCCTGAGAAAATATTTCATTATGCAAGAATCTTCTGCATCCATGCCATCTGAGACTAAAACTACGGCTAGATAATTAATTTTTGTTTTCTCTTCCCTAAAATCTTCCACAAATTCAAAATCAGTCTGCCTTCACTGCAATGTTCTTAGAAAATGTCCCTCAGGTCCTAAAATAATGACCTTCCTATTTCCCACTCTCCTCCACCCCTCGCCAGCCCCTTCTGAGTTGGTTGAGGTGGGAGGGCGGGGCTTCCTGTCACAAAGTGAGGGCCTGAGCAGGACTTGTTGGGTGAGCTGACTGGCTGCAGGAGCAGGAACATTTCCGCAACAGCTTATGACACTCCCTTCCTCAGGGTTTAGTGAAGTGTCTCACAGTGAAAATGTCTCAGTAAGAAGAGGAGGCATCATGAAGAGGCTAGCAGGCACTGTGCTGGGGCTTTTGTTTGCCCAGGTTTGCTGTGAGTTGGGGCTGCCCCACAGGGGATCTGAAGGATTGAGCAGCTGCTGTATTGTTAAGGGACAGAGAGGAACTGACAAGTCCTGCAGACATCTATGGGCGTTGTGTGTGTGTGTGGGGGGGTCACTTTCAAGGTTTTGTCAGAGTTACAATGACCCTCTCCTGTGACTGTTTCTGTTTCTCATCAGGTGTGCGAGGGCTGGATGTGGAGCAGAGTCCCCCAGCCCTGAGTCTCCAGGAGGGAGCCAGCCACATGCTGAGGTGCAAGTTTTCTGCCTCCGTGACCAGTGTACAGTGGTATCTTCAGAACCCCAGCGGCCACCTTATCCACCTGTTTAACATTCCTTCAGGAACAAAACAGGATGGAAGATTCAATGCCACGACAATCCCTAAAGAATGCCGCAGCTCACTGCACATTTCCTCTTCGCAGACCACAGACTCAGGCACTTACTTCTGTGCTGTGGAGCACAGTGTTCCCCAGGCCCCTGCAGCCTCTACACAAACCCTCACCGGGGCTCAGCCCCTCCTCCAGCCAGTCACACGTGAGGCCACCACAGGGGATTTGCAATGTTGATTATTTCTTATCTACACTGGTACAGTTTTAATCACAGACATTTTTCGGCCCTACAGATTATGAACTTTGGTCTTTATCTTCCTTTCTCAATCTG
>NW_024070581.1:0-11543 GCF_014754425.2 Oryx dammah
GCAGCCTTCAGCGATCTGGACTCACCCGGGAGGTGTCTGAGCTGGCCACAGCCTCTGGACAAACAAGGATTCCAACAGCTCACCACCGTCCTGGAGGCCAGCCTTTCACCTGTGATGGGACCCAGGTCTTCCCTATCCCAGAGACATCTTCTGTTCCTGCTGAGTGTAACCGCCAGGTCCCAGGGCTGCCTGGCAGCCAAATGGAGTCACTCATTGTCTCCTGCGGACCTGTTGGTTTCACCCAGAATCCAGTTCTCTTCTGAATGTGCAGCTGTGTCTCTGATGTGTGCCTTTTGTTCAGCACAGTAACCCCTGCACTCTGCCCAGCTCTTCTACACTACTGGGACAAACTTTTTTTTTTCCTTATTTTCAATAAATGTCAGACGATGTTCAGAAAGAAATTGAGTCTCCATGAATATGACACCTCTCCCTCCATGGTCCAATAAGTGGGGTCCATGACTTGCTCAGAAGGTATGTCCCCTGCCATTCTGTGGCTGATGTGGTGTCTTGTATTATCCAGCTAAAAAGATAGCCCTGTGGTGGTCCTGGTGATGGTACCCTACTGGTGATCACTCAGTCTCAGATGCTGACTCTTCCAAACCCATCAGTTCCATGCCCCTTCCTTGGGAAATGGATCTGGATCAGATTTTGGCCAAGGTGATGTCAGGAAGAAATCAGCTAGGAGACTTTGGGGAAAGAGTTTCTCTTTTCCAAAAAGCTGCTTTTGAAAGCATAGTAGCTAGTTTTTACAAATGATGAATCCCACACATTTGTTGGTGAACACCTGTCAAAGTTTTATTCAGTCTATTACTCAGGAAATTAGAATGACAGGTGGTTCAGAAAAAGCATTTACATTTATGGAGCCTTGATAAGTGGAAGAGAAGGGAGTGCAGAACTCTTGTTAATCTAGGTAGAAACCTGATTGAGCGCCTGCAGGAAAATAAAAACTTTCTGCAATGGGCAGAAAAGCAAAAATGATACTCCTTACTATTTCTCTTCATGCTAACCTGTTAAATCACCAGTGCTTCTCTTCATCTTGTACATTCCAAAATCTCTATGTAACATAGAGATACAAGAGAGTGCTAACAACATGGATTAATATTTTTATAGCAACATATTGAAATTTGAAATATTATATTACTTTGGTACATTCTGCCCTCTAATCTTTATCAGATTGTATGTCTTAGTTGGTTAACATGATATACTTATAATGCCTAATATTAATATAATGCTTTCAGAATTCATTTGCTATCCTTTTTCAATCTTCTCTGCAAATTTTGATTAATTGATTGCTTCACTAATTGACAGTTAGGCACTTATTATTTATCAGGTACTTCCTATGCCCCAGGCATTGTACTATGAACTATGGATACACCATTACAAAATTATGGCCTAAGTCTTCAAGGAATTTAGAGTGCATATAGCTGTAGTGGAAAAAAAATGTCTATATGAAATATCAGCTTTGGATTTAATTAAGAAGTTCTTGAATCCATGCTTGGTCACTCTGCCTGTATGACATTAGGCAAATTTCTTAACCTTCCTAAGCCATATTTCCTCTTTATGTAAGTGGGTAAAATAATACATATGTATTGGGTTCCTTTTGAGAATTCAGTTAAATAACAAATATAAAGTCTGAGAACTCAGGGTGTAGGACTTGCTGTAACTATAATAACAGTAGGAGTTTAAATTATTTTTAGGTTATGATAATAACTTGGGGCTTTATATAATACAGTGGGAACATAAGATAAAGAATACTTATATCTGCCCTAGATGAGTCAGGGACCATCTTAATAGAGGAAGTAGTAAATGTGTTGAGATGTGATTACAATTAAAGAGGGTCACCTCAATCTGAAGTTCAGAAGAATGAGAGAATATATAAAAGTCAGGAAGAGATCATGGTAGGAGTTGAGATAGCAAAAGTACAAAGCTACATCGTGAAAAATCTCTTATGTAATTTTAAGGTGTATATCAATTATTCTGTATTCACTGGGGAACAATGGAAATATACTGAATAGGGGACTGATATGATTAGATTTGTCTTTTAATGTTCACTCTAGGGCTTCCCTGGTGGCTCAAACGGTAAAGAATCTGCCTGCAATACAAGAGACCCTGGTTTGATCCCTGGGTCGGAAGATCCCCTGGAGAAGGAAAAGGCAACCCACTCCAGTATTCTTGCCTGGAAAATTCTGTGGACAGAGAAACCTGGTGGCCTACAGTCCATGGGGTCGCAAAGAGTCAGACACGACTGAGCCTTTCACCCCTTTCACCATTTTACCGTCACCTGGGGCTGATATTGAAGATAGATTCTGGGAAGATGGAATGTAGGTCAAGTCCAGTAATGAATATTTTGCAGGTGATAATTTTTCAGAGCTTAGAGACAAAGAGGATGGGGAAATGAAAGTGACATTCAGATCATTAGAACTTGATGATTGGTTGGAATGTGGAAGTTGGGGATATGTGAGGATCTGGGATGGGAGCAAGTTTCTGGCTTAGGAATTGAACCATTCTTGGATGTGACAAAGGCTAGCCTCTCTCTAGCTTTTCAACTCCTTTGCCTGGAACATTTTTCATTCCCTCTTTGCTGTTCCATAACTTTCACCAGACCAGTTCCTACTCACAGGATCTGTTCATGTCTCTCAGAAGTTTTTCCTGAGCCATCAAGTCTATTTTGGTAGCATCTGTAGTAAGCATCTCATCGGAGAAGGCAATGACACCCCACTCCAGTACTCTTGCCTGGAAAATCCCATGGGTGGAGGAGCCTGGTAGGCTGCAGTCCATGGGGTCGCTGAGTCGGACACAACTGAGCGACTTCCCTTTCACTTTTCACTTTCATGCATTGGAGAAGGAGATGGCAACCCACTCCACTGTTCTTGCCTGGAGAGTCCCGGGGATGGGGGAGCCTGGTGGGCTGCTGTGTCTGGGGTCGCACAGAGTCGGACACGACTGAAGCGACTTAGCAGCAGCAGCTAGTAAGCATCTCATAGTTCCTCCACCTTTTGTAAGGCACTATGTTGAAATAGAATGACTCATTAAATTGTGGATATTCAACTCAATTTTTTTTACAGATTTAAAAATCAACTGTAGATACAGTTTACATGCAATAAAATCACCCATGTTAAGTGTACACTTCAATACAATTTGAAATGCATTTTGAAATAATATATAATACATACAAGATTCCCCCTTTGTCCTCAGTTTCTCTTTCTGTGATTTCAGTTACTTGCAGGCAACTGTGTTTTGAAAATAGTAAATGTAAAATTCCAGAAATAAACAATTCATAAGCTTTAAATTGAGTGCCATTCTGAATAATATGATCAAATCTCTCATCATCACAGCCCACCCACCCTCTTCAGACCGCCTGGGATCCCCAGGCATAACATCATCTGCTCCTGCCATCCAGCACTCCACATCATCATGGCTTGATGATCCAGGATCACCTGAAGCAGATTATCCCCCTGACATATCAGGTCAATGGTAGCCTAACATTGTGTCACAGTGCCTATATCATTCACTTCATTTCATCTCATCTGTAAGCATTTTATCATCTCACATCATCACAAAAGATTTTAAGAAAGAGGGAAACCACATTCACATAACATTTATTCCTGTATATTGTTATACTTGTTCTATTTTATTAATAGCTATTGTTAATCTCTTACTGTGCCTAACATAAATTAAACTGTATCATAGGCATGTATGTATAGGGAAAAAACATAGTATATAGAGGGTTCAGTACCATCTATGGCTTCAAGCATTCACTGGGGGTATTGGAACATATCCCCCAGGGATGTGTGTATATTTGTATAAGTGTATGTGTGTTTTAATTGCCTCCTATGCATCCTGCTGGCGAGGGAGGGATTCCTTCTCTAGGGTTATGGGGATGGCTGAGGACATGACACTTGACACTGGGCAAACAAGATCAACAATAGTTTATTGGTCACATATACTCACCACCCAGGGGAGGAAGACACTGCACACCACATGAGGGGTTGCATTTGGGAACTGAGGGAGCAAGCAGGGGCCTTGGGGGCAGGCTTTGTAGTATCAAGAGGATACAGTGCCCCTGTTGCCCAGGGGAGGATATGATTGGCTTGTTTGGATAATTCCTCATGCTGGTGGGAAATTGAAACCCTCTACTCAGGGATAAGCAAGAATTGTGCCTGGTCTCCGTGATCAGAGGAGTTGCTTGTTTGGAGGATTGTCTACATGGAAGCAGATTGGAGAGGGAAACTTGTAGTTAGGACATTTGAGGTCTTCCTGGTTTCCCCAGATGTTGAGGGAGCACACAATATTGGGCCTTAACTTTAGGCCTTATACCACCATATGTAAAGATGTATGTACATATGTATATGTGTGTGAATACCACTGCAATCCAGATATAGAACTTCTGTCACTCCAAAATGTTTGTGCTACTTTTCAGCCAGTGACACCCATAGTCCAAGCAATCTAGCACTATAGATTAATTTTTCCTATTTCAGGACTTCACATAAATGGAATATGCCTGGCTTCTTTCACCTTAGCACAATGCTTTAATATTCATCCATGTTATAGCATGCATCAGTAGTTCTCTGCATATTATTGCTAGATAGTAGTCCAATGTATGTATATACCATATTTGTTTTATTTATTAACCTTTTTGATGAAAATGTGGGTGCAAGTCTTTATTTGGGCTTGTTTTTATTTCTAGGGCAAACTTCTAAGATATATGATTGATGTATATTTAACTTTAAGAAACTGCCAAATTGTTTTCCAAAATGGTTTTTCCACACTCCTACCAGCAATATATGAAAGTTTCAGTTCCTCCACATCCTCACCAATACTTGATATTGTCATTATTTTAATGTATTTTTAATTTTAGACATTCTAGTGCATGTGAATCTTATGTCATTGTATTTTTAATCTTCATTTCCCTGATGAATAGTAATATTATGCCTATTACTCATGCCTTTATTACCCATTTATATATCTTCTTTGATGAAGGGTCTGTTCACATCCCTTAGCCATTTTTTGATTATCATTTTTCTTATTACTGAGTATAATGGTTCTTTACATATTCTAGGTAACAGTCCTTTGACAGATACATGTATTCCAAATGTTTTTTTCTAGATCTGTATCTTGCTTTTCAATTTTCTGAGAGTTAAATTTTCAAGTATGATGTTTTTCATAGTTTATATAAAGTCCAGTTTATAATTTTTGCCTTTTGTGATTTGAAGCCCTCCAAAAAGCAGATGCTGAGATAGAATTAGACATTCAAGTAGTTTATTGGGGGAAACACCTGTGGAAGATAAAGAAGAGAAGAAGGGACAGGTGGGAAGAGCCTTCAGTCCATGATGCTAGGCTGTACAAGGAGAGAGAGAAGAAAGGAAGAGCCTTACTCTGAAAAAAACATCATTCAGGTAAATATTGTCTGTTATTGGAGTCCTATGTCAGACAGGAACAGTCCAACTCTAGTACCCTTCCTCTCCTCAGTCATTAGCTGGTAGCGGCCTGAAGAGAGCATGACCTCAGTGTGAAGACTACTTTGGGTCCAAAAGTACAGCAGCTGGAAGGCAGCTACTCATTCTTACTGTCATAGAAGGTTGTCTAGAAAGGAGATCTGAGTGGTAATCTTCTGTGGGTACTTAATCTGCATCTTGTGCAGCACGGATCTACTTCTCTGTGCAGGTTAAGGGAGCATCTTCTTCATGATTCCTATGGCCTCTCTTCCCGAGAGGAAACTTAGAAGATGTGTGCTTAGTTGCCCGGTCATGTCCAACTCTTTGCCACCCCATGGACTGTAGCCCACTAGTCTTCTCTGTCCATGGGATTCTCCAAGCAAGAACATTGGAGTGGGTTGCCATGCCCTTCCCCGTTAGAAGATGTAGGTTAGTGTAATGAGCTACAGCCCTTGTTGCTGTAATTGATCTCCAGGCCACAATTGTGACTCGCTCTCTTCCTCCTCCACTATCCAGCCTAAAATTCCATCCTTTTCAGATTTCATCTTGTAGGTCTTGATGGCTTACCTTGTCATGAGGGCTTGAGTCCTTGGCAGCCAGCCATATCCTAATAGGTTGAGGTTGCTACAAATGTGCAGCAATTCACAGTTGAAATTGAGCAAGGGAATACCAGGAAGTGCAAAGCAAATTACCTGGGTTCAAGCCAACTTGAGTTTGTTTCCTTATTAAGGCTGAAGAATATTCCATTGTATGTATGTACTACATTTTCTTTGTCCATTCACTCATCGATGGACATTTAGGTTATTTCCATATCTTGGCTATTGTGAATAATACTGCAATCAACATGGGGGTGTAGGTCTCTCTTCAAGATCTTGATTTCAATTCCTTTGGGTAAATACCCAGAAGTGGAATTGCTGGATCATATGGTAGTTCTGTTTTCACTTTTGGTGAGGGGTACCTCCATATTAGGGTTTCCCTAGTGGCTCAGACGGTAAACTGTCTGTCTGCAATGCAGGAGACCTGGGTTGGGAAGATCCCCTGGAGAAGGAAATGGCAATCCACTCCAGTATTTTTGCCTGGAAAATCCCATGGACTGCAGAGCCTGGTAGGCTACCGTCCATTGGGTTGCAAAGAGTCGGACACGACTGAGCAACTTCACTTCACTTCACCTCCATACTATTTTCCATAGTGGCTGCACCATTTTATATCCCCACCAACAGCGTGCCAAGGTTCATCTTTTCTCTACGTCTTTGCCAGCATTTATTTGTTGTCTTTATGATAATAACCATCGTGACAGGTGTAAGGTGACATTTTATTGTGGCTTTGATTTTCATTTCCCTGATTATGCAAGTTAGTTATGTTGAGCACTTTGCATATCTCTGTAAATAAACTAAAAGCCATTGGCTTGTACACTTCAAATGGCTGAATTTTATGGTATGCCAATTATATCTCAATATAGCTGTCCATTTTGTTATGATATAGGCTTTCATCTCTAATTCAAGGACATTTTTAAAGTAAAAGAAAGTTAGTTCTTGTGAAAATTAAAAAAAAAACACACTTCTGTAGATTTAAGGAATTAGTTTGTAGAAATGTAGTAAGAAGTGATAGTTTTGTAGATATTGACCAGGTTTGTACATAAATTAACAATCATGTTCAGTTCAGTTCAGTTCAGTCGCTCAGTCGTATCCAACTCTTTGCGACCCCATGAATCGCAGCACGCCAGGCCTCCCTGTCCATCACCATCTCCTGGAGTTCACTCAGACTCACATCCATCGAGTCCGTGATGCCATCCAGCCATCTCATCCTCGGTCGTCCCCTTTTCCTCCTGCCCCCAATCTGTCCCAGCATCAGAGTCGTTTCCAATGAGTCAACTCTTCACATGAGGTAGCCAAAGTACTGGAGCTTCAGCTTTAGCATCATTCCTTCCAAAGAAATCCCAGGGTTGATCTCCTTCAGAATGGACTGGTTGGATCTCCTTGCAGTCCAAGGGACCCTCAAGAGTCTTCTCCAACACCACAGTTCAAACGCATCAATTCTTTGGCGCTCAGCCTTCTTCACAGTCCAACTCTCACATCCATACTTGACCACGGAAAAACCATAGCCTTGACTAGACAGGCCTTAGTCGGCAAAGTAATGTCTCTGCTTTTGAATATACTATCTAGGTTGGTCATAACTTTTCTTCCAAGGAGGAACCATCTTTTAATTTCATGGCTGCAGTCACCATCTGCAGTGATTTGGGAGCTCAAAAAAAATAAAGTCTGACACTGTTTCTACTGTTTCCCCATCTATTTCCCATGAAGTGATGGGACCAGATGCCATGATCTTAGTTTTCTGAATGTTGAGCTTTAAGCCAACTTTTTCACTCTCCTCTTTCACTTTCATCAAGAGGCTTTTTAGCTCCTCTTCACTTTCTGCCATAAGGGTGGTGTCATCTGCATATCTGAGGTTTTTGATATTTCTCCTGGCAATCTTGATTCCAGCTTGTGCTTCATCCAGCCTGGCATTTCTCATGATGTACTCTGCATAGAAGTTAAATAAGCTGGGTGACAATATACAGCCTTGACGTACTCCTTTTCCTATTTGGAACCAGTCTGTTGTTCCATGTCCAGTTCTAACTGTTGCTTCCTGACCTGCATACAGATTTCTCAAGAGGCAGGTTAGGTGGTCTGGTATTCCCATCTCTTTCAGAATTTTCCACAGTTTATTGTGATCCACACAGTTAAAGGCTTTGGCATAGTCAATAAAGCAGAAATAGATGTTTTTCTGGAACTCTCTTGCTTTTTCCATGATCCAGCAGATGTTGGCAATTTGATCTCTGGTTCCTCTGCCTTTTCTAAAACCAGCTTGAACATCAGGGAGTTCACGGTTAAAGTATTGCTGAAGCCTGGCTTGGAGAATTTTGAGCATTACTTTACTAGCATGTGAGATGAGTGCAATTGTGCAGTAGTTTGAGCATTCTTTGGCATTGCCTTTCTTTGGAATTGGAATGAAAACTGACTTTTTCCAGTCCTGTGGCCACTGCTGAGTTTTCCAAACCTGCTGGCATATTGAGTGCAGCACTTTCACAGCATCATCTTTCAGTATTTGAAATAGCTCAATTGGAATTCCATCACCTCCACTAGCTTTGTTCGTAGTGATGCTTTCTAAGGCCCACTTGACTTCACATTCCAAGATGTCTGGCTCTAGACAATCATGTTAGTGCATTCTTTTTCTCCAAATCTAGAAATGATTTTTTTTCTACAAGCTCTGTCATTCTACTGGTTTCCTGAATAATGCATTAAATAATTTTGACAGGTATTCATCAACAAGTTGTGTAAGAATTATGGTTTTAACAGTTTGAGAGTTATACTTGCAAACTATTTATTATACAAGTTTTCTCCACCAGGATTGCTCTGGAATCTAAGATCTCAAGACACGCATCACTCAAAGGCCACTTTGTCCCCTCCATGTCTATATTTTCTATATGAAATTTTTTGTATATGTGTCACAAAATTTGTGTAATATCTTAAGTTTTAGAGTTCAAGTCAATATTGGCCCCAAGCCCTATCACAAAAAAAGTTTAATTGCATTTTCCCTCATGCATCTTATGTTTTATTTCCCCTTCTTTTCGTCAGTCTTTATGTTTTTCTCTCCTTTGATATTCACTTCTGAGGCGGGGCTTAATGGTGGACAGAGTAAATTGCTGAGAAGGAAGTTAGGGAAACAAACCATGAATGACAACTGTAATAGGTGAGATGGCAAAGTAATTGCTATGAAAAAGTTTGTATTCCTCCTCCTAAATCCGTATGTTGTAGCTCTAATCCCCAAAGTGATGGTGTTTGAAGGTAGGGCATTTGGGAAGGTTATTAGGCTTAGATTAGGTTAGATGAGGTTAGATTAGGTTGCATGAGATTGCAGTGCCCAGCTGAGATTAGTGTACTTATAATAAGAGGAAGAGAGAGGACTTTCTCTCTCCCTCTCTCCCCACCATGTATGTAAGAATAGAGAGAAAAGGCAGCCACTTCCAAACCATGATATGAGCCCTCAAGAGGCACCTTGAGTTTGGATTTCCCAGCCTCTAGAACTCTGAGAAAGAAATGTTTTGTTGTTTAAGCTACCAAGTCTATGCGATTTTATTATAGCAGACTGAACTGAGACACTAATGAAAAATAACCTCCCTTCTCTACTTACAAATGCTGTTTCTTCTTCTGTCCCTTTATGGAATCTTTCAAATGCTTTCAAGATCATGATTAATTCTTGCAAAATATTGCCTCCCCCAAAACATTTGTATCACAAAAAAGGACCTGGGATGATACAACTGGTATAGACAAAGGAATAATGCCTAACAGAGCCATTCTGGCAGGAGGAAGAAGACTGCAGGGGCTTCTTTGTTGAGGGAGGCAAGGGGCTACCAACACTGTTCAAAGGATACCGAGTTGTCCCAGGCCATTCTACCTACCTTAAGAGCCAGATGGACACAGACTGTAGGGAACATGCTGGATCTATACCATAAACTGCTTCCAAGCACTTCTCAAACCACTTTAGCAGAATCTATGTTTAAAACCAAACAGTGAATATGTTTAACACAATCTTCTTTCATACCCATCCAGGTCAGCTGACTGCCAGCAACTTGAATTGGAACCTCAAAATTAGCCAGCTGTCAATTATTTTTAAGAACCTATGAATCATAAAACTTTATTTCATTAAGTGATTCAAATTTTGCTTCTGACTTTAAGACTTTGACCTAATACATGCCAAATCGCAAGTTAATGGTGGTTTCATTATTTGGAGAAAAAAAAATCAAGACACATAATGCAAGTAACATACCTCCATCTCAATGTTGTCTTGTGAACTACAACACATGAATGGCAAAAGCTTACCTGTCCAAATGAAGAAAGAGATGGAGAGAGGGAAAAAAGTGAATAAAAACACTGGTGTGATTTATTTTTCTATCCTATGTTCTGGAAAAATCACCAAAATTTAGAAATGAGACAAAATGTTAGATTGTACAAACTTTGAACATCACATCAGAGATTTGTCTATTTTAGCTCACCCCTGTATCATTTGACACAGGATATTTAACTTTGTTGACCAACAGTTTGTAAGGGAGCACAGGCTTTCTACAGTACTATAAGAGTTTAAACTGTAGATAAGTAAGGAAGGAGGACTTTTTTTCTGCTCATTAAGGAAGTTTATATTTTTACTGTCCCACAGGGCATCAACTAGGTTTATGTGTAAACAATATCATTTTTGCACACCTTTTCCCATCCCACTAACTACATAATGAAGGTTCTATGTTTTTCAAAAGCACCTGTATCATTCTGCTGGCTCCCTGAATATTGGGATAAGTAAAACGATGACATTGTTCACCATCTTTGTGGGATTAACGGTTTGTAACAATTTGGGTGCTTTCCAGTGGCTTTTTGGAAATGAGGAAAGCTTTTCTGAGAAGCCTCCAGACTGACTTCTTACATCACCATGGCCAAAGTAAAGATCCTTTAAAAAGGCATGAAACAATCCTAACTGGTTTAAAGGATTCATCATCCATTCGTGACTGAACAGTTGCCAGTGGGGTCTCCATCCTCAGAACACCTCAGGATACTGACTTTGATATTTTATATGCAAGACTCAGCAGAAAGGAGAGTGTCTCTAACATCACCCATGGAAAAGAGATACATCTTCTGAACCACTTTTACATGAATAGGGAAGGAGAAATGTTACATTCATTGAGACTCAATATCTTTTTAAATAGTGTCTGACATTTATTGAAAATAAGAAAGACTTTTCTCCAAGTAGTGCTGAGTTGGGGAGATATGAGTTATATTGTTGACCAACAAACACATAACTAAGAAAATACTGCACATTCAGAAGAGAATTGGATTCTGGGTGAAACTAAGGGTCCACAGGAGACAATGAGTGATTCGGTTTGACTGCCAGGCAGCCCTGGGACCTAGTGGTCACACCCAGCAGGAACAGATGTCTCTTGGGTAGGGAAGGCCTGGGTCCCATCACAGGTGAAAGTCTGGCCGGCCCCTCCAGGATGGTGGCAAGCTGTTGGAATCCTTGTTTGTCCAGAGGCTGCGGCCAGCTCAGACACCTCCCGGGTGAGTCCAGATCGCTGAAGGCTGC
>NW_024070583.1:0-11524 GCF_014754425.2 Oryx dammah
GGAGTCAGTCCTCGTCTCGAGTGGGGACATGCACGTCCGCTTTCCTCACGAGCTGGAGCAGCTGTGGCTGGCTTCCCAGCCCCATGATACAGGATCTGTGGCATTCTTTGGAGGCTTTCCCACGAGGCATTCCGACAGGGCTGTCACAGGTGTCACTGTGGTGTGAGTCTATCCTAGGCGTGCATGTCGAGGAAGTGCAGGGAAATCAGGTTCTTCTGGAGTGGACTGAGACATTTTGTGCACATTGGGAATGATGGCACGTCCCCTGGACTTCCCTCGACCCTCCTGTGGAATGCGCCTCCTCCGAGGTGCGACAGGAAAGTGGGGAATCATTTCCCGACGAAGCAGGGAAAGGAACCCTCATCTCAATTTATGAGCAAGAAACGTGGCTCCTCTTGATGTGGGCGGGACCCTCGGTGTTCCTCTCGAGTGGAGTCGGGTATGTCGGGGAACTTCTTGAGTTGCAGCAAGGGTGTGAAAGACCTTTTCGAAGTTCAGGAGGGAAGGGGTGATTTGCCTGGAAACACCTCAGCGGAAAAGGGCCTCATCACACTTGGAAGGGAGAACCTCCTGGATATTCTCGAGTTGCGGCGGGACCTTCTCGAGTTACAAAGGGGCCCTCTAGGACCCTCCCTTGTGTCCTCAGGACAGGCCAGTCTCCATGCGAGTTGCGAGGGTCCTGTCGGGATTCCTCTGCAGTCGGTGCCAGGGCCTAAGACCTCATGTAGAGTCTATGACGGATCCTGAGGTTTCCTCTCCAGTGCTGACATGGATCTTGGGTTACTTCTGGAGGCTCCACAGGGGAGTCTGTCCTCGTCTCTTGTGGGGACATGCACGTCCGCTTTCCTCACGAGCTGGAGCACCCGAAGCAGGCCTCCCGGCGCCTTGATACAGGGATCTGTGGCATTCTTTGGAGGCTTTCCAACGAGGCTTTCGAAAGTGCTGTCACACGTACCGCTGTGGTGTGAATCGATCTTCGGCGTGCATGTAGAGGAAGTGCAGGGAAATCACGTTATTCTCTAGTGGACTGAGACATTTTGTGCACATTGGGAATGGTGGCACGACCCCTGGAGTTCTTCTCGATTTTCCTGTGGAATTCGCGTCCTACGAGATGCGACAGGAAGCCGGGAATCCTTTCCCGACGAAGCATGGAAAGGAACCCTCATATCGAGCTATGAGGAGGAAACGGGGCTCCTCTTGATGTGGGCGGGATGCGCGGTGTTCCTCTCGAGTGGAGGCGGGTATATCGGGGAACTTCTTGAGTTGCAGCAAAGGTGTGAAAGACCCTTTCGTAGTTCAAGAGGTAAGGTGTTATTTACCTCGAGATGCCTCAGCGGAAAAGGGCCTTATCTGGCTTGGAGGGGAGAACCTCCTGGATATTCTCGAGTTGTGGCGGGACCTTCTCGAGTTACGACAGGGACCTCTGGGACCCTCCCTTATGGCCTCAGGAAATGCCAGTCTCCATGCGAGTTGCGAGGGGCCTCTCGGGATTCTTCTCCTGTCGGTGCTGGGTCCTAGGGCCTCGTCTGGAGCTGAGGCCGGAACCTCAGGGTTCCTCTCCAGTGCTGACATTGATCTCAGGGTTCCTATGGATTTTCAACAGGGGAGACATGCCTCGTCTCGCGTTTAGTCATGCAAATCCGCTTTCCTCTCGAGCTGTAACAGTAGTGTCAGGCTTCCTGTCGAGTTGACATAGGGATCTGTGGCTTTCTCTTGAGATTCCACAAGGCTGTCACTTGTGCCATTGTGTTGCGAGTCGATACTCAGGGTGACAATCAAGTCAGTGCATGGGAATCAGGTGTATCTGGAGTGGATTGGGCATCAGGGTCTTTCAGAATCGTGGCACGATCCCTGGCGTTCCTCTCGACTTTCAAGCTGAGACCGCCTCCTCTGGAGGTGCAACGGGAACGTCAGGCAGGACCCTTGGTATTCCTCTCGAGTGGAGACAGGTATGTCAGGGAATTACTTGAGTTGCATCAAGGGTGTCAAGGACCCTTTCCAGACTCAAAAGGGGATGCGGGATTTCTCTCGAGATGCCACAGCAGAAAAGTGCTTCATGTCACATTGAGGGGAGAATCTCCCAGTTTTTCTCGAGTTGTGGCAGCAAACTTGGGATTCCTCTCTAGTTACGACAGGGACCTTAGGGACCCACTCCTATTGCCTCAGGAAAGCCCAGTCTCCATGCGAGTTGTGCAGGACCCCTCAGGATTCCTCTCCAGTCAGTACCAGGACCTATGTCCTCATCTGGAGCTGAGGCCGGACTCTCAGGGATCCTCTCCAGTGCTGACATGGGTCTTGGGATTCCTATGGAGTTTCAACAGGGGAGTCAGGCCTCGTTTCATGTGGAGACATGCAAGTCCACTTTCTGGTCAAACTTTAACAGTATTGTCAGGCTTCCTGTCAAGTTGACATAGGGATCTATGGCTTACTCTCAAGGTGCTATAGGGCTGTCATATGTGCCATCATGTTGTGAGTTGATATTCAGTGTGTCAGTCGAGTCAGTTCTGGGGAATCAGCTGTATCTGCATCTTGAGAGAAACCCCACCTTCCCTATTGAGCCTCAAACGGGTTCTTGACACCATTGATGCAACTCAAGTTCCCCGACACACCCGTCTCCACTCAAGAGGAACACCGAGGGTCCCACCACAAACCAAGAAGAGCCCTGTTTTTCCCGCCTCATCTCAAGATGAGGGTCCCTTTCCCTGCTTCATCAGGAAAGGAATCTCGGCATTGCCATCGCACCTCAAGAAGAGGCAGTCTTTACTTGAAACTCGAGAGAAACTGCCACCATTCCAAAAGACCCCGATGTTCCAATCCACTCCAGATACACTTGATTCCCCTGCACTCACTCAACTGTCACCCCGAGTATAGACTCACAACATGATGGCACGTGTGGCAGCCCTGTGGCACCTCGAGACAAAGCCAGAGATCCCGATGTCAACTTGACAGGACCCCTGACACTGCTTTTACATCTCAAGAGGAAGCGGACTTCCATGTCTCCACACAAGATGAGGCCTGACTCCCCTGTGGAAACTCCATAGGTGCCGGGAGCCAGAACAGAGGATTCCACCCATGAGAAAGTCTTGTGAAGAGACCTAAGAGCAAGGCATATCAGGACTCGAGGGAACACCTGGATCTCCTCAAGCTTCTACCCCAAAACCAGAGTCTGTCTGTCTTACTATTTTGTGCCTTTTACCAACTCTTCTGACATTAACAGGGAGCTATCCCTGACCACATTTCTCTGGAGAAACTCAACTTATGGCTCTAGCTAATAAGTCTCCTGGACATGAAAAGAATATTTCAGTTCATACCCCCTCTGTTGGCATTCTAGCTTGCCCGACATGTTTATCCAGACCATTGCAGCTACGCATGTGTTTATTCACAGCCTCCCAACTATGAGAAGCATGGGAAGCCTAAACCATTCTAAAAATATAGAGCCTTTTGAAGAGTTAAAAGCTATTAGAATAATGCTTGTTTAGGATTTCATTGATGAGCCAATGCTTTGTGGCTAAGTTCCCATATGTCTTCTCCACTGTGCACCTGGGAATGCAATAGTTAATGTCATTGGAATTTAAGAAAAACAAGCAATAGCTTTGGAAAAAACCATATCAGACCTTTGAACTAATTGGTCCTTTCTTTGTTGTAACTCACTGCACCTTTGCTCCGTGGAAATATAACCCTGTTTAATACTTTCTGAGGCAAACATAGATTAAAAATATAAGGAAAAATATTTCAAGGGAAAATAAGTTTTCTGCTTGAGCAGCCTTTATCAAAAGAGGGTCATAAAATGTTGACAGGCCTCCAAGGCCAGAAGATACTGTACACAATATTGTTTATGGGAAAGGTATGCAGAAAAAATCCTGGTTTTGGTCAAGACAAAACAGATGTAATGTCTGGGCTGACTCTGTATGACTTTGCGTCTTCCATTTCCCTCTATGTACAAGTCAAGGTATAAAAGATTCTCTGAAAAATAAAGTTAAGGGCCTTGCTCACCAAAGCTTGGTCAGCCCGTGTCTGTCTGTCTGTCTGTCTTTCTCTTTCTTTCTTTCTTTCTCTCTCTCTCTTACTCTCTTTTTCAGGCTGATACCATGGAGGACAGAGGCTCTCTACGTTTACTTTCCTGCTTGGGCTTCTAGGACCTGAACGGGAAAGTGTTCTGCATCTTCACTCGCTCGGGAGACTGGGGGGGGGGTGCTAACTGTCTATGTGAACAGAGCAAGTCCCTTGTCTTAGGGCTTTATTGGCTTTCTGTGTAAACCAGGGAATATCAGCCTCTTTCCCTCCTCTATTTTCTTATCTGCAACTTTCTTTCTTTATCTCTCTCTAAATCTCTTTGCTGACACCATCTCTCTTGAAGGTACCCCTGGATCCTGTGGGGGCTGGACCCTGGCAATTGCACCCAAACAGGGACCCAAAAGGATTTCACCCTCCTGTTTGGATCCCAGACAGACTGATTCGCCATGTCACAGCTCCCCAGGCATCTAGTTCCCCCATTGCTTCGACCACAAAAGAAGAAAGACACTCCTATACCCCTGCTGCCACAGCCCACCTGAAAGTCTAACAGACTCTAAGACGACTGACAGCAGAGATCATGGAAAAAACTTAATGTATAAATAAATTGTTCAAATGGACCTAATGTAATATCTTGTAAACAATGTAGGCTCTCATCTTGTTTGACCCCTCAATATAATGTTTGCTCCTTTGTGGTGTTACAATATCCACCCTATCTTATGGTGTCTGTAACAGTAACTACTTATTGGTATGATAACTATGGTCTTGCTGTGCTACAACTACAAGGTTTAATGTGATCACGACGGTTTGTGGGCTTACTTATTTTAAGAATATCAGCTTTAATAACAGCAATTCCTTCTGTTACTTCAATTACTACTGTTACTGTTACTGTTACTGTTGCTGTGGCAGTGATGTCGTTGGCTCAACAGGTACATACTGCCCAGTATGTTGATACTATGTCTGGAAATATTTCTTTGGTATTGGCAACACAGGAGGTTGTAGATGTGAAGCAAGAGGTGGGAGTGGATGCCCTGGAGGAGGCAGTGATGCATGTTGGCACTGATTTGTAGGCTTTGAAAGTGGAGTTGGCATTGTCCTATCGTGCTGACTGTGGTGGATTTGTGTGGCACCCCTGAGTGTAAATGAGACGGATTGTGGCTAGGAGGGAATTGGGAATCACGTTTTGGGGATATGGAACAGATCCAGCATTGCTTTGGATTTGGGAAAACTTCACGGTCAGGTAGAGATCATGGAACACTCCCGATTAGATTTTACTGCTGTAGGAGTAACAAGTGACTTTTTCCATACATTTTCTAACTTTATTTCAAGGAAAAACATTCTGTCTACTATTTTTAGCTATGCTGCTGTGGCCACTTTAATTCTGCTTCCCATTATTATTCTTCCTTGTAATGTTAAAACTCTTCAACAGAGCACTCAGATGCCCACGACTGAATTACATCTGGCTTGCTTAAAAAATATAAAAGGGGGGGGATGCCAGGAGCCAGCACGGGAGATCCCGCCCATGGGAAGGTCATGTGGAAGAGACCTGACGTGCAAGGCGGATCAACTCGAGGGACCCCCTGGACCTGCTCAAGCATCTACGTCAAAACCAGAATCTGTCTTACTATTTTGTGCCTTTCACATTAATGGGGGCTGTCCCCAAACACCATTCTCTGGAGAAAATCAAGTAAGGGCTCTAGCTAATAAGTCTCTTGGATATGAAAGGAATCTTTCAATTCAACCCCCCTCTGTTGGCATTCTAGCTTATCTGACAGGATTATCCAGACTCTTGCAGCTACGCATGTGATTATTCACAGTTTCCCAACTGTAAGAATCATGGGAAGCCTAAAACGTTCTAAAAATATAGATGCTTCAAAGAGTTAAAAGCTATTAGAGTAGTGCTGGTTTAGGATTTCATTGTTGAGCCAATGCTTGCGACTAAGTTCCCATATCTCTTCTCCTGGGAAGTGCAATAGTTGGAATGTAGTTGGAATTTAAGAGAAACAAGCAATAGCCTTGAAATAAACCATATCAGACCTTTTAACTAATTGGTTCTTTCTTTGTTGTAACTCATTGCACCTTTTCTCTGTTGAAACGTAACTCTGTTTACTACTTTCCGAGGCTGACAAAGGTTAAAATTATAAAGAAGAAACATTTCAAGGGAAAATGAGGTTTCTGGTTGAGCAGCCTTTTATCAAAAGAGGGTCATAAAATGTTGACAGGCCTCCAAGGCCAGAAGATAACGTACACAACATTGTTTATGGGAAAGGTATACAGAAGAAATACTGGATTCGATAAAAACAAAACAGATGTAATGTTTGGGCTGACTCTGTATGACTCTACATGTTTTATTTCCCTCTATGTAAAGTCAAGGTATAAAAGTTCCTTTTGAAAATAAAGTTACGAGCCTCACTCAATGAAGTTTGGTCACCCTGTGTCTTATTTTCTTTATCTCTTTCTCCTCTTACTCTCTTTTTCAGGCTGATCCCTTGGAGCACGAAGCTCTCTGCATTCACTTTCCTGCCTGGGCTTCTAAGACCTGAACGGGAATATGCTCTGCATCTTCACTTCCTTGGGAGACTGGGAGGGTGCCTGTGTCCTACGTGAACAGAGCAAGTCTTGGGGCATTTTTTGCTTTCTGTGTAAACCGAGGAATATCAGCCTCTTTCTCTCCTCCATTTTCTTATCTGCAACATTCTTTCTTTATATCTCTCTAACTTTCTTCGCCAATGCCTTATCTTTTGAGGGTAACCCTGGATCCTGTGGGGGCTGGACCCTGGAACATAGGAAGCCCGAGATCCATGTCAGCACTGGACACAAACACTGAGGTTCCAGCCTCAACTCCAGATGAGGACCTTGGCCCTGGCACCGACTGCAGAGGAATCCTGAGAGGCCCCTTGCAACTCGCATGGAGACTTGACTTTCCTGAGGCAACATGAGCGGGTCCCTGAGGTAGCCAGCGTAACTCAAGAGGAACCCCAAGTTTCTTACCACAACTTGAGATAAAACAGGAGATTCTCCCCTCAATGCTAGGTGAGGCCCTTTTCTGCTGCAGCTTCTCGAGAGAAATCCCACCTTCCTTCTTGAGCCTCAAAACGGCCCTTGACACCCTTGATGCAACTCAAGAAGTTCCCCAACATACCCGTCTCCACTCGAGAGGAACACTGAGGGTCCTGCCACAACTCAAAAAGAGCCCTGTTTGTCCCTCTTCATCTCGGGATGAGGGTCCATTTCCCTGATTTGTCGGGAAAGGATCCCAGTATTCCCTTCACACTTCAAGAGGAGGCAGTCTCAACTTGAAACTAGAAAGGAACTCAGGGGTAATGGTACCGGGGTCCAGCCCCGGTTGGATCCAGGGTATCCAAAGCATGGATGGCGAGGCCAGAGAGGTATATAGATATAGGTTTATAGACTTAGAGTTATAGAGGGAGGTAAGAAAACCGTTAAGAAATCAGAGTAGAGAAAGAGGCTTATATTTCTTGGTTTACACAAAAAGCTATTAAAGTCTCAAGACAAAAGACTTGCTCTGTTCTTGTAGGCCACAGGCACCTGCTTGAATAGCAGAGGGTGCCCCACCTTGGGCTCCCTCTCGCGTTGGTCTTAGAAGCCCTCACAGAAGTGTGGATACAAAGAGGCTCTGCTTTCCAAGTGATCAGTCTGAAAAAGAGAGGGAGTGATAGGGAGAAAGAGAGAAAGAATTGACATGAGGGAGGCCAAGCTTGTGCAAAAACCCCATAACTTTATTTTCAAAAGGTGCTTATACACCCTAAGTTTGACGTAATGGAAGAAGCAGAGTCATGCAGGGTCAGCAGTCCTGACCCTTTTCGATATCAGGCTTTCTTTCTGCATACCTTTCCGTATACAAAAGTTCTCAGGTGATTTACATTATCTTCTGTCCAGGAGGCCTGTTAACATTTTATGGCATTGTTCCTTGATAAATGTTAATCAACCAAAAAATTTATTTTCCCTTGACGTGTTTTTCTTTAATCTACATCACCCTCAAATTACTAAATAAAATTACATCTTCATAGAACAAAGGTGCAGTGGGTTACAACAAAGACAGTACTTAACTCAAAGATCTAATGTTTCTATTTGTTTTTTCTATATGCCAACTATATTAATTAATGTACTCCTGGGTACGCAACAACAACAACAAAAAGATATGAAAACTTGGCAGCAAGTATTGGCTCAACATTGAAACCCTTAACCAGTTCTATTCTCATGATTTTTTAACTCCTCAAAAGGCTCTACATTCCTAGAATTTTTTAAGTTTCCTGTGCCTCTTGCAGTTGGGCGGCTGTAAACAATTATATGTGTAGTTGTAAAAGTCCGTATAAACCTGTCAGGCAAGTTAGAAAGCTATCAGATGGGTCTGAATTGAAACACTCAATTAGGCCCAGGAGACTTATTAACTAGAGCTCTAAGTTAATTTTCTTTAGAGATAGGTGGTCAGGGATAGACCCTATTAATGTCAGAGGTATTGGTGAGAGACATGAAATAATAAAACAGACAGATTCTAGTTTGGGGTAGATGCTCGGGCAGAGGACCTCTTGAGACCTGATCTGCCTTACCCTGTCAGGCTCTTCCGCATGACCTTGTCATGGGTGGGATCTCATATATGAGCTCCCGGCATCATGCCAAAATTCAAAAAGACCCAGATGTCCCAATCCACTCCAGATATACCCGATTCACCAGCACTGACAAAACTGTCACCCTGATTATTGACTAAAACGCAATGGCAGGTGTGACAGCCCTGTGACAACTCGAGAGAAAGACACAGATCCCTATGTCAACTCGACAGGAAGCCTGACACGACTTTTACAGCCGAGAGGAAAGCAGAGGGCCATGTCTCCACAAGAGACAAGGCCTGACTCCCCTGTTCAAACTCCATAGGAACCCTGAGATCTATGTCAACACTGGAGGGGAACTCTGAGGATCAGGCCTCAACTCCAAATGAGGACCTAGGCCCGGTCACTGACTAGAGAAGAGTCTGGAGAGGCCCCTCGCAACTCGCATGGAGACTTGACGTTGCTGAGGCAACACGAGAAGGTCCCTGATGTCCCTGTCACTCGAGAGGAACCCCGAATTTAATGCCACAACTTGAGAAAAAGCAGGAGATTCTCCCCTCCATGCGAGATGAGGCACTTTTGCGCTATGGCATATCGAGTGAAATCCCATCTTCCTTCTTTTGCCTTGCAAGGGTCTTTGACACCCTTGATGCAATTCAAGCAGTTCCCCAACATACTTGACTCCACTTTGAGAGGAACACCGAGGGTCCCACAAAACTCAGAAAGAGCCCCATTTTTCCCTCCTCATGTCGAGATGAGGGTTCGCTTCCCTGCTTCATCGGGAAAGGAATCCCGGCATTCCTGTTGCACCTCAGAGGAGGCGCTCTCAACTTGAAACTCGTGAGGACCTCCAGGAGTCGTGAAACAATTCCAACAGACCCCGATGTCCCAGTCCACTCCAGATACATCTGATTCCCCTGCAGTGACTCGACTTTCACCCCGAATATCGACTCAAAACATGATGGCAGGTGTGACAGCCCTGTGGCACCTCAAGAGAAAGCCACAGATCCCTATGTCAACTCAACAGGAAGCCTGACACTACTTTGACAGCTTGAGAGGAAAGCGGATCTGCATGTCTCCACATGAGACGAGGCCTGACTCGACCTTTTAAACACCATAGGAACCCTGAGATCCATGTCAGCCCTGGAGAGGAATGCTGAGGTTCCGGCCTCAACTCCAGTTGAGAACTAGGCCCCAGCACCGACTAGAGAGGCATCCCAAGAAGCCCCTCACAACTCGCATGGAGACTTGACTTTCTTGAGCCAACCATGCTCGGGTCTCTGAGGTCCTCGTCATAACTTTAGAGGAACCCCAAGTTTGCTGCCGCAACCCGAGAAAAACCAGGAGATTCTCCCCTCAATGCAAGGCGAGGCCCTTTTCCACTGTGGAGCCTGGAGAGATATCCTACTTTCACTATTGAGCCTCGAAAGGGTCCTTGACCCCCTTGACGCAACTGAAGAAGTTCTTCGACATACACATCTCCACTCGAGAGGAAACCCGAGTGTCTCGCCACAACTCAAGAAGAGCTCCGTTTTTCCCTCCTCATCTCAAAATTAGCGCCTGCAGGGAGCCAGCACGGGAGATCCCACCCATGACAAAGTTCATGAGGCAGAGGCCTTACAGACAAAGACGAGTCAGGTCTTGAGGGACCCTCTGGACCAGCTCGAGCATCCACCCCAAAACCAGAATCTGCCTGTCCTAGTATTTTCCACCAACTCCTCTGTTACCAATAGGGGGCTGTCCTCGACCACCTTTCTCTGAAGAAAATTAACTTAGAGCTCTACTTTATAAGTCTCTTGGTCATGTAATTGGGGTGTTTCAATTCAGACCCCTCTGATAGCTTTCTAACTTGCCTGACAGGTTTATCCAGACTTTTTCAACTACACATGTGATTGTTTACAGCCTCCCAACCGTGAGAGGCACAGGAAGCTTAAAAAATTCTAGGAATATAGCGTCTTTTGAGGTGTTAAAAATCATTGGAATAGAACTGGTTAAGGGTTTCATTGTTGAGCCAATACTTGTTGCTCTTTTCATATATTTTATTTGTTGGTATAGTTGGTATAGAGAAAAAACAGGTAGTAGCCCTGGCATCAGCAATATTAGATCTTTGAGTTAAGTACTTTGTTGTAACCCACTGCACCTTTGTCCTATACAAATGTAACTTTCTTTAGTACTTTGAGGGTGATGCAGATTAAAGAAAAAACTTCAAGGGAAAATGGGTTTTCTGCTTGATTAATATTCATCAAGGAATAGAGTCATAAAATGTTAACAGGCCTCTTGGCCAGAAGATAATGTAAATCACCTGAGACATTTTGCATACGGAAAAGTATGCAGAAAGAAAGCCTGATATCGATAAGGGTCAGGACTGCTGCCCCTGCATGACTCTGCTTCTTCCATTATGTTAAACTTAGGGTATATAAGCTCCTTTTGAAAATAAAGTTATGGGTCTTGAACAAGACTGACCTCCCTTGTCGTACTTTCTTTCTCTCTTTACTTCTTTTTCAGGCTGATCCCTTGGGGTGCTGGGGTCCTCCGTGTTCACTTCTCTGCCAGGGCTTCTAAGTCCTACGTGAGATGGAGCCCAAGGCAGGACACCCTCTGTTATTCAAGTGGGCGCCTGTGTCCTTGGGACTTTATTGGCTTTCTGTGTAAACCAAGGAATATCGGCCTCTTTTCTCTCCTCTAGTCTCTTAACTGCAAAATCTTTCCGTATCTCTTTCTATATCTATATATATCTTTCACCTCGCCGTCCATGCTTTGGATACCCTGGATTCAACCAGGGGTAGACCCCGGAAAGGGTCCATTTCCCTGCTTCATCAGGAAAAAAATCCTGGAGTTCCTGTTGCTACTCAAGACAAGGCGGTCTCAACTTGAAACTTGAGAGTAATTCCAGGGGTCGTGCCACAATTCCAAAAGACCCAGATGCCCCGAATCACTTCAGATAA
>NW_024070584.1:0-11521 GCF_014754425.2 Oryx dammah
TCCTCTATGACCCACCTCCCAGAATACTGGAAATAAAAGCAAAAATAAACAAATGGGACCTAATTACACTTAAAAGCTTCTGCACAACAAAGGAAACTATAAGCAAGGTGAAAAGACAGCCTTCAGAATGGGAGAAAAGAATAGCAAATGAAGCAACTCACAAAGAATTAATCTCAAAAGTATACAAGCAACTCCTGCAGCTCAATTCCAGAAAAATAAACGACCCAAGCAAAAAATGGGCCAAAGAACTAAATAGACATTTCTCCAAAGAAGACATACAGATGGCTAACAACACATGAAAAGATGCTCAACATCACTCATTATCCGAGAAATGCAAATCAAAACCACAATGAGGTACCATTTCATGCCAGTCAGAATGGCTGCTATCTAAAAGTCTACAAGCAATAAATGCTGGAGAGAGTGTGGAGAAAGGAAACCCTCTTACACTGTTGGTAGGAATGCAAACTAGTACAGCCACTATGGAGAACAGTGTGGAGATTCCTTAAAAAAAAAAAAAAAAAAACTGGAAATAGAACTGCTGTACAATGCAGCAATGCCACTGCTGGCATACACACTGAGGAAGCCAGAATTGAAAGAGACACGTGTACCTCAATGTTCATCGCAGCACTGTTTATAATAGCCAGGACATGGAAGCAACCTAGATGTCCATCAACAGACGAATGGATAAGAAAGCTGTGGTAGATATACACAATGGAATATTACTCAGCCGTTAAAAAGAATACATTTGAATCAGTTCTAATGAGGTGGATGAAACTGGAGCTTATTATACAGAGTGAAGTAAGCCAGAAAGAAAAACACCAATACAGTATACTAACACATATATAAGTTAAATAAGCAGGGTGACAATACACAGCTGTGACGTACTCCTTTTCCTATTTGAAACCAGTCTGTGATCCCTTATGATGATACAGTGGAAGTGAGAAATAGATTTAAGGGTCTAGATCTGATAGATAGAGTGCCTGATGAACTATGGAATGAGGTTCGTGACATTGTACAGGAGATACAGATCAAGACCATCCCCATGGAAAAGAAATGCAAAAAAGCAAAATGGCTGTCTGGGAAGGCCTTACAAATAACTGTGAAAACAAGAGAGGCGAAAAGCAAAGTAGAAAAAGAAAGATGTAAGCATCTGAAGGCAGAGTTCCAAAGAATAGCAAGAAGAGATAAGAAAGCCTTCTTCAGCGATCAATGCAAAGAAATAGAGGAAAACAACAGAATGGGAAAGACTAGGATCTCTTCAAGAAAATTAGAGATACCAAGGGAATATTTCATACAAAGATGGGCTCGATAAAGGACAGAAATGGTCTGGACCTAACAAAAGCAGAAGATATTAAGAAGAGGTGGCAAGAATACACAGAAGAACTGTACAAAAAAGATCTTCACGACCCAGATAATCATGATAATGTGATCACTAATCTAGAGCCAGACATCTTGGAATGTGAAGTCAAGTGGGCCTTAGAAAGCATCACTACGAACAAAGCTAGTGGAGGTGATGGAATTCCAGTTGAGCTGTTTCAAGTCCTGAAAGATGATGCTGAGAAAGTGTTGCACTCAATATGCCAGCAAATTTGGAAAACTCAGCAGTGGCCACAGGACTGGAAAAGGTCAGTTTTCATTCCAGTTCCAAAGAAAGGCAATGCCAAAGAATGCTCAAACTACCGCACAATTGCACTCATCTCACATGCTAGTAAAGTAATGCTCAAAATTCTCCAAGCCAGACTTCAGCAATTTGTGAACCGTGAACTCCCTGATGTTCAAGCTGGTTTTAGAAAAGGCAGAGGAACCAGAGATCAAATTGCCAACATCCACTGGATCATGGAAAAAGCAAGAGAGTTCCAGAAAAACATCTTTTTCTGCTTTATTGACTATGCCAAAGCCTTTGACTGTGTGGATCACAATAAACTGTGGAAAATTCTGAAAGAGATGGGAATATGAGACCACCTAACCTGCCTCTTGAGAAATCTGTATGCAGGTCAGGAATCAACAGTTAGAACTGGACATGGAACTACAGACTGGTTCCAAGTAGAAAAGGAGTACGTCAAGGCTGTATATTGTCACCCTGCTTATTTAACTTCTATGCAGAGTACATCATGAGAAATGCTGGACTGGAAGAAACACAAGCTGGAATCAAGATTGCCAGGAGAAATATCAATAACCTCAGATATGCAGATGACACCACCCTTATGGCAGAAAGTGAAGAGGAACTAAAAAGCCTCTTGATGAAAGTGAAAGTGGAGAGCAAAAAAGTTGGCTTAAAGCTCAACATTCAGAAAACAAAGATCATGGCGTCTGGTCCCATCACTTCATGGGAAATAGATGGGGAAATAGTAGAAACAATGTCAGACCTTATTTGGGGGGGCTCCAAAATCACCACAGATGGTGACTGCAGCCATGAAATTAAAAGACACTTACTCCTTGGAAGAAAAGTTATGACCAACCTAGATAGTATATTCAAAAGCAGAGACATTACTTTGCCGACTAAGGTCCGTCTGGTCAAGGCTATGGTTTTTCCTGTGGTCATGTATGGATATGAGGTTTGGACTGTGAAGAAGGCTGAGTGCCAAGGAACTGATGCTTTTGAACTGTGGTTTTGGAGAAGACTCTTGAGGGTCCCTGGACTGCAAGGAGATCCAACCAGTCCATTCTGAAGGAGATCAGCCCTGGGATTTCTTTGGAAGGAATGATGCTAAAGCTGAAGCTCCAGTACTTGTGAAGAGTTGACTCATTAAAAAGACTCTGATGCTGGGAGAGATTGGGGGTGGGAGGAGAAGGGGACGACCGAGGATGAGATGGCTGGATGGCATCAAGGACTCGATGGACCTGAGTCTGAGTGAACTCCGGGAGTTGGTGATGGACAGGGAGGCCTGGCGTGCTGCGATTCATGCGGTTGCAAACAGTCGGATACGACTGAGCGACTGAACTGAACTGAACTGAACTGTTGTTCCATGTCCAGTTCTAACTGTTGATTCCTGACCTGCATACAGATTTCTCAAGAGGCAGGTCAGGTGGTCTCGTATTCCCATCTCTTTCAGAATTTTCCAGTTTATTGTGATCCACACAGTCAAAGGCTTTGGCATAGTCAATAAAGCAGAAATGGATGTTTTTCTGGAACTCTCTTGCTTTTTCCATGATCCAGTGGATGTTAGCAATTTGATCTCTGGTTCCTCTGCCTTTTCTAAAACCAGCTTGAACATCAGGAAGTTCACGGTTCACAAATTGCTGAAGCCTGGCTTGGAGAATTTTGAGCATTACGTTACTAGCACGTGAGATGAGTGCAATTGTGCGGTAGTTTGAGCATTCTTTGGCATTGCCTTTCTTTGGAACTGGAATGAAAACTGACCTTTTCCAGTCCTGTGGCCACTGCTGAGTTTTCCAAACTTGCTAGCATATTGAGTGCAACACTTTCTCAGCATCATCTTTCAGGATTTGAAGTAGCTCAACTGGAATTCCATCACCTCCACTAGCTTTGTTCGTAGTGATGCTTTCTAAGGCCCACTTGACTTCACATTCCAAGATGTCTGGCTCTAGATTAGTGATCACACCATCGTGATTATCTGGGTCGTGAAGATCTTTTTTCCTACAGTTCTTCTGTCTATTCTTGCCACCTTTTCTTAATATCTTCTGCTTTTGTTAGGTCCAGACAATTTCTGTCCTTTATCGAGCCCATCTTTGTATGAAATGTTCCCTTGGTATCTCTACTTTTCTTGAAGAGATCCTAGTCTTTCCCATTCTGTTGTTTTTCTCTATTTATTTGCATTGATCGCTGAAGAAGGCTTTCTTATCCCTTCTTGCTATTCTTTGGAACTCTGCATTCAGATGCTTATATCTTTCCTTTTCTCTTTTGTTTTTTGCTTCTCTGCTTTTCACAGCTATTTGTAAGGCCTCCCCAGACAGCCATTTTGCTTTTTTGCATTTCTTTTCCATGGGGATGATCTTGATCCCTGTCTCCTGTACAATGACACGAACTTCATTCCATAGTTCACAAGCTGGAATCAAGATTGCCGGGAGAAATATTAATAACCTCAGACATGCAGATGACACCACCCTTTTAGCAGAAAGTGAAGAGGAACTAAAAAGCCTCTTCATGAAAGTGAAAGTGGAGAGTGGAAAAGTTGGCTTAAAGCTTAACATTCAGAAAACAAAGATCATGGCATCCGGTCCCATCACTTCATGGGAAATAGATGGGGAAACAGTGGAAACAGTGTCAGACTTTATTTTGGGGGGCTCCAAAATCACTGCAGATGGTGACTGCAGCCATGAAATTAAAAGACGCTTACTCCTTGGAAGAAAAATTATGACCAACCTTGATAGCATATTCAAAAGCAGAGACATTACTTTGCCGACTAAGGTCCGCCTAGTGAAGGCTATGGTTTTTCTTGTGGTCATGTATGGGTGTGAGAGTGGACTGTGAAGAAGGCTGAGCACCAAAGAATTGATGGTTTTGAACTGTGGTATTGGAGAAGACTCTTGAGAGTCCCTTGGACTGCAAGGAGATCCAACCAGTCCATTCTGAAGGAGATCAACCCTGGGATTTTTTTGGAAGGAATGATGCTAAAGCTGAAACTCCAGTACTTCGGCCACCTCATGCAAAGAGTTGACTCATTGGAAAAGACTCTGATGCTGGGAGGGATTGGGGGCAGGAGGAGAAGGGGACGACAGAGGATGAGATGGCTGGATGGCATCACTGACTCGATGGATGTGAGTCTGAGTGAACTCCGGGAGTTGGTGATGGACAGGGAGGCCTGGCGTGCTGCGACTCATGGGGTCGCAAAGAGTCGGACAAGACTGAGTGACTGAACTGAACTGAGCACACATATATGGAATTTAGGAAAATGGTAACAATAACCCTGTATGTGAGACAGCAAAAGAGACACAGATTTATAGAACAGTCTTTTGGACTCTGTGGGAGAGGGTGAGGGTGGGATGATTTTGGAGAATGGCATTGAAACATGTATATTATCATACGTGAAATGAATCGCCAATCCAGGTTCGATGCATGATACAGGACGCTCAGGGCTGGTGCACTGGGATGACCCAGAGGGATGGGATAGGGAGGGACGTGGGAAGGGGGTTCAAGATGGGGAACACATGTACACCTGTGGTGGATTCATATCAATTTATCACAAAACCAATACAATATTGTAAAGTATATAGCCTCCAATTAAAATAAATAAATTTATATTAAAAATTATAAAAAAGAATAAAAAAGAAAAAATCTAAAACTAATTACTGTCACTAGAAATAGAATAATAATTAACTGATTGTATCATATCCATTCAGTGTGATATGACATTAAAAATGAAGAACATACTTATTAAATTAAGGACATTGCTTATTAAATTAAGATTTGATGACAGTGATGTAAAACCAAGGCACTATTTGTTTAAAAAAAAATCTTAAAGAAATACAGGAAAAATATTTAACAGTTGTTTCCTTAAGAGAATGGAATTATGGATGATTTTTTTTTAATTCCTCCTATTTCTCTGATTTTAAATTTTCTTCTGTAATGAATACATATGGTTTATCAAATAGGAAACAAATTTAATACATTTTGTGTTTTTAATTGTCTGATTCATGCATTCACAGAAGATATCAAAGTAACAAAAATCTAAATAAGTGTATAGCACACACACAAACTCAAATCACCCTGTCCCTCTGGTTTGGAATTGAGACTCTATGAGAATAGTCCACGGAGATCAATGTCTTCCACTTCAAAGGTGAGTTCAAGATAAACCAATGATGCTAGCTGAGACATCAGAGTGACCAAACAACATGATAATTTAAATGAGATTTACCATGCCTGAATTTTACAAAATAAGCTTATGCACTTAATGACATTTTCACTTCTTTTTCAAACTTAAAATACATATAGGAAAAGCCTTTGTCTTCAAAAATTTCCAATTAGAAAAAGTCCTGGATTGGAGGACTTGTATAATAAATTCTCATCATGCAACCAGTGTTTTATATCCTAGTTACCAAGGCCGGGGGAGGGGGGGATTATATACATTATATGATTAAGAATTAAAATTATTTCCAGAAGAGACGTTCAATTTACTGCGAATTCAGTCTGAAATACTAGAAAGTTTGGTCATTAAAAAAAAAAAGGGGGGGGCGTAGAACATAAATGATTCTACGAAATGCTCTAGTATAATTTGGGGTGTAGGGTTCGGGCCACTCAGCATGCCAGATCTTAGTTTGGTGACCAGGGACTGAACCCGTGCAGTGGACGCAGGGCAGCCCTAAACATTGGACAGCCCTGGAATTCCCTAATTTGAAATTTACGGAAGAACTAGGACTTCCCTAGTGGCTCAGAGGTTAAAGCGTCTGCCTGCAATGCAGGAGACCTGGGTTCGATCCCTGGGTCAGGAAGATCCCCTGGGGAAGGAAATGGCAACCCACTCCAGTACTCTTGACTGGAGAATCCCATGGACGGAGAAGCCTGGTGGGCTACAGTCCATGGGGTCGCAAAGAGTCGGACACAACTGAGCAACTTCACTTTCACTAGAATTTTTTTAATTCATTGAGTCTGAGGATGAATGTACTTGAAACCAACACCACCATCAAAGACAGTTTCCTTCCACAGTTCTTCATCTCATTATTGTGTGTTTGTGTTAAGAACACAACATAAGATCTACCTTCTCAGCAAATGTCAAGTATAGGATGAAGCATTGTTAGTCCCATTGTTAATGCCAGGTTTACTTTGCATGACTTAAACTTTGTACCAATGGACCCACCTCTCCAATTCTCCATCTCCTGGTAACCATCATTCTCTGTGCTTCTATGGAGTTGACTTTTTTTTTTTTTTTTTTGAGGTTGACTCTTTTAGATTCCACATACAAAGAGTATCATGTAATATTTATCATTCTGTGATTAGCTTATTTCATTTAGCATAATACTCTCAGGGTATAGCCACATTGTCACAAATGGCAGGATTTTCTTTTTTATTAAAGCTGAACAACATTTCATTGTATTAATATGCATATACCCTGTTTTCTTTACCCAATATCCATCAGTGGAATCTTAGTTTATTTCTACATCTTGGCTATTATCATAATTCTGCAGCGAACATGGCGGTGTAGGTATTTCTTCAAGATCCTGATTTCAATTCATTTAGATAAATACCTAGAACTGGGATTGCTGGATCATATGGTAGTTCTATTTTTAATTTTTTTGAGATACCTTTATAGTGTTTTCCATAGTGCCTGTAAAAACTAGAAATTCTTTCCATAAGATCTCTTTTCTTGTTTTTAAATTTATTTATTTATTAATTGAAGGATAAATGCTTTTCAGAATGGTGATGGTTTCTGCTAAACATCAGCATGAGTCAGCCATAGGTACACATATGTCCCCTTGTACTTGATTTCTTCTTATTGCTGAATCCTTAATCCTGTTGTACAGATATACCACGTTTATTTATCCATTCATTGGTTGATGGACATTTGAGTTGTTTCTACCTTTTGGCTATTATAAATAATACTGCTATGAACATTCTTGTGCACGTTTTTGTGTGAGCATGTTTTCATTTCTGTTGGGTAGATACCTAGATGTAGATTTGGGGGATCATACGGTAAATCCATGTTTAACGTCTGAGGAACTTTCACTTTATAGCTAAAGTGTTCACTTACATGTCTGACTCCTTCAGGGCTATGAGGTCTCTTGGAGGAGACGTTTCCACCTTGTTCATCCCTGAGATGGTCTCTGCCACCAAACTGATGCTTCATAAATGCCTCAATAAGCATTAATCAATAAAATTACTCTAGTGTAATAAAAGGAAACATTTCTGAGCTCATTTCAGTGGGCTGTTCATAAGAAGGTACCCACACAGGGATCTGAAATGTCCAAGTTTAGGGACCCAAGTATCTCTGGGTTCAGGGTCTTTCTCAAGCAGCAGACATGAATTCTGTGGTATGTTTGTGGTTGTCTTAGAAAGCACCCAAGATGGCCTTAATGTTCCCCTCAGTTTTAATGAACTTTAGACAAACTCCTTTTTGATTATAAGCTCCTGACATCCCTTTTTAAAAGAACATTTAATTTAGAAAACATGCACTTTTAATTCTTACCCTTCACCTTTGAAATGTATGCATATCTTCTCTTCCCAGATATTCAAGCCAGGAAGACTTTCTTCAGGGCCAGGGAATCATGTTTTTAAATGAAAACCCCAAAGGAAATGGCGTTTTCACGCTCTGTGGGAGGGTGAGCCCCTGACTTTAGTGGGCACTTAATTCCAATTGTGACAGCCATTAGCAAGCACAGGTGGCCTACAAGTCCCCGTATGCATGCATGTGTGCTAGGCCACTTCAGTTGTGTCCGATCTTTGCAACCCTGTGAACTGTAGCCCGCCAGGCTCCTCTGTCATGGGATTCTCCAGGCAAGAACACTGGAGTGGGTTGCTATGCCCTCCTCCAGGGGATCTTCCTGATCCAGAGATCAAACTCCCATCCCTTATATCTCCTGCATTGGCAGGCGAGTTCTCTACCACTAGTGCCACCTGGAAAGCCCACAGTTCTCTATAACCCAGCTCTTAAAACCTCTCCAGGTCTACCATATGATCCAGCAATCCCATTCCTGGGTATTTATCCAAAGAAAATAAAATCCCTAATTTGAAAAGATTCATGTACCCAATATTCATGGAAGCATAATTTATAATAGCCAAGATATGGAAACAGCCTAGTGCCCATCAACAGATGAATGGGTGAACAAGAGGTGGCATGCATACAGAATGGAATGTTATTTAGCCATATAAAGAATGAAACTTTGTCATTTGTAACAATGTGGGCAGACCTGGAGGATATGCTTATTGAAATAAGTCAGGCAGAAAAGGACAAGTATTGATTGGATAATTTCACTAAATGTGGAATCTGAAAAATGAAACAAATGAACAAATACAACAAAACAGAAACAGACTCACAGATACAGAGAACAAATTAGTGATTTCCAGAGGGAGAGGTACTCTTACCTGGAAAACCCCATGGGCAGAGGAGCCTGGTAGGCTGCAGTCCATGGGGTCACGAAGAGTCAGACAGGACTGAGCGACTTCACTTTCACTTTTCACTTTCCTGAATTGGAGAAGGAAATGGCAACCCATCCCAGTGTTCTTGCCTGGAGAATCCCAGGGATGGAGGAACATGGTAGGTTGCCGTCTATGGGGTCACACAGAGTTGGACATGAATGAAGTGACTTAGCAGCAGCAGAAGGAGAGATATAGGGGAGGAGCAAGATAGGGGAAGAGATTAAGAGGTACAGACTATTAGTATAAATAAATACATGACAAGGCTATAATGTAGAGTATAAGAAATAGTATTTTATAATAACCATGTATGGATTATATTAATTAATATAGTATACTAAGTCAACTATACTTCAGTTGGAGGAAAAAAAAATCTTCAGCCCTTTGTTTCAGTGGGATTGAGTTCAGTCTATCTTCTCTTTTGCAGTAGTCTTGAATAAACTCTTCTTTGCTTTGTCTGGTGCAGATTTAACTTTGACAAGAACACTGCCTCAACATATCACTTGATCTACCAGAGAATGAAGGCATAACTCATTTAAGTGGAAATGATCCTCAGGGATTGGGTCTGTGCAGGTGAGATCACTAGATGTCCAACTGTAAGTGCTATCCTGAACTGAATATAGAAGAGCCCATTGTCAATACCTCATACTAAGAATGTATTATGTTTTTTGATTTCACATCATTTTCAGTGGACTAATTATGCTCCTGAGCACCCCCTCTATAGGCGGAAGTGAGTTAAGGATTGTACCATAAAGGGGTTTCATGACCCTTGGAACCAGGAAATCCTCAGAGCTCAGCCCCTTCAGAAGCCCCACAGAGCATATAATGGACACCTCTCCTGCCACCTTCTCAATGAGAAGGAAACACCATAGATGTGAAAGTGATGGCTTATTTGTTGGGCAAGAGGGTGACCATTTGCCAAAAAAGAAAAAAAAAATTCAACACATTTGAAAACTCTAGATCTGTGTTGAACTTCTTTACCAAGTGAAGTCTGAATAGGCTTCTAAACAAACATTAAGAGCAGGAAGGAACCATACCCAGCACTCCTATTTATTCTTCAAGACCACGCCATGAACCTCATCCAGCAAGTAAAGAAACTAGGATTTGGAGATGATAAGTGACACAGTGGGGAAGTAATGGAGCTGAGATTTCACCTCCAGCCTGTAAGAGGGAGACCCTTAAGGAGAGTCTCTGAGGACAACTGGGGACTGGTTTGCTTTTGGTTTTCTTTCTTTGGCTTGCACATTGGTCTGGGAAATGCCCAAGACCAGGAAATATAGGTTCAAGACCAGGAGGAGATGCTCCAAGTTACCCGGAAGAGAAACCCAAGTTTCCCCAGAGGTGAGCCAGTGGCCAAACCACAGGATCCAGTCACAAAGTTCCCGGAATCAGTGCTGAGCTGTGTGCAAGAAAATGAAATTGAAAGTGTTAGTCTCTCACTCATGTCCAACTCTCTGCAACTCCTGGTACTGTAGCCTACCAGGCTCCTCTGTCATGGAATTCTCCAGGCAAGAACACTGGAGTGGGTAGCCATTCCTTTCTCCAGGTAATCTTCCTGACCCAGGGATTGAACCCAGGTCTCCTGCATTGCAGGCAGATTCTTTATTGTCTGAGCCACCAGAAATGATTAGCCTAACTCCCTGCTTGGGACTGACTTGAACAGCCACGAAGTTAAGGCAGGGGTGTGTTATACATAGGTAGGTGGGGCTCCATTAGGGTGCCCCTTTCTAAGTCTTTCTAAGAGAGGAGACACCTAAAAATACCTAAACGATGTTAAATATGGTCTTTTAATGCATTATTCCAATGACACAGTAGCAAGAACTGAAGAGCCTGACACAGTTCATTTCAGTTCACTTGCTCAGTCGTGTCTGACTCTTTGCGACCCCATGGACTGCAGCAAGTCAGGCCTCCCTGTCCATCATCAACTCCCGGAGCTTACTCAAACTCATGTCCATTGAGTCGGTGATGACATCCAACCATCGCATCCTCTGTTTTCCCCTTCTCCTCCCACCTTCAATCTTTCCTAGCATCAGGGTCTTTTCCAGTGAGTCAGTTCTTTGCATCAGGTGGCAAAAGTATTGGAGTTTCAGCTTCAGAAACAGTCCTTCCAGTGAATGTTCAGGGCTAATTTTCTTTAGGATGGACTGGTTGGATCTCCTTGCTGTCTAAGGGACTCAAGAGTCTTCAACACCACAGTTGAAAAGCATCAGTTCTTTGGCACTCAGCTTTCTTTATAGTCCTGCTGTCACACCCATACATGACTACTGGAAAAACCAAAGCTTTGACTAGATGGACCTTTGTTGGCAAAGTAATGTCTCTGCTTTTTGGTATGCTGTCTAGGCTTACTGAGCTTGGCCTCATCCATCAGAACAAGACCCAGTTTCCCCCTCTGTCAGTCTCTCCCCTAAGGAAGCTTCCATAACCCTCTTATCCTTCTCCTCATCAGAGGGAAGACAAAATGAAAACCACAATCACAGAAAACTAACCAAACTG